>NW_008246060.1:11324466-11351499 GCF_000691975.1 Corvus brachyrhynchos
TAATGTATATGAATAGCTGAATGGAGGGTGTCAAGAGGATGGATTCAGGCTCTTTTCAGTGATGCCAGGCAATAGGACAAGAAGCAACGGGCAGAAACGGATGCACAGGAAGTTCCACCTGAACGTGGGGAAGAATTTCTTCCGCGTGCTGGAACAGGTTGCCCAGAGAGTGTGTGGAGTCTCACTCACTGGAGATATTCAAGAACTATCTGGATGCAATCCTGTGCCTTATGATCTAGGATGACCCTGCTGAGGCAAGGAGGTGGGACCAGATTTACGCACTGTGGTTCCTTCCAACCTGGCCCATTCTGTGATGCAGTGACCACATTAAAGTTAATACATATCTCTGAAAAGCGTGGTACCTCAGAAAGAGGTACTTCAGAACATGAGGGGGACCACAGTAAGAGGCTACAGTCACTGCACACCAACCAGACCCCCAACAGGCATCCCAGAGAATCAGATAGTGAGAAAAACAGTGAGATGTCCAAGACACTACAAAGTGTAGGAGTTGCATTTGGCTGACTCAGTTCTTACACTGCTCCCACTCTGGATTAATTCATTGTACACACAGAAGCTGAACTGCTGCAATGCAGTTGTAAGTGAGAGCAGTGTAACACCCAAGCATACAGAAGGCCTCAGCCGAACACAGGGAGGTGCAGAAAGCTGAGCATTTTCACCTGGGAAACAAATGACATTATGCACCAGACAAACAGACATAGGAATGCCAAACACCCAAACCTGTTTGTCATTGCGTCATTACATTACACTGGATTTCATTGTTCCCACTTTCAACTGTCCGAGATCAGCCGTTTACAGAAATTATGTTATTAAATTTAACCATGTCAGCCTTATTTAAAATGAGAAACTTTAATGTTTGGCGCAACACCATCTATCTGCTTTTGTTTAACAGAAATTTCTTTATGTGGCTAGAGGATAAATCCCATATCTTAACATAAGATGGAGAAAGCATAAACCTATTAACATAGTCATAACTATTGGTTCCTACTCTGAAACATACAATTACATCCAAGGTGCAGTGCTAAACTCTAGCAGGTTCTTTTAGGTTACTCCCAGCCAAGCAGAATTTCTTTAGGGACCTTTTCAAAGATCAGCTCTTCTGAACACAAAATGAAATTATGTTGCATGTTTTGGCTATTTGCAGCAGCACCTTTACATTATGTATGGTTCTTGATTGCTCTTAGTGTGAGCAAATTGCAGAGCACACTATTAGGGATTTTCACTTTATGCGAAGAATGGGAATTTATTGCTGGTTTTATGCTAACACATTGGTGTTCTGAGTATTTATAACATATTGTTGCATTTGTTATTAATAGAGCAGAGTACTGCAAAGGGATTAAGAATCGATAAAACACTCTTACATCTGCATTTATAGTATTTAAAAACAAGACAGTACATGCATAGTCCACAGGGTTTACTCAGGGAGATGTGTTTCCTGAGCAATTTCTTCATTCTGCCTTGGGCAGGAAGCAGGTCACGTGTGTAGATAAAGGGTATCATTGGAGCGAGATGGTGAAAATAAAAGAAATTTAGAAGCAATATAATCTACAGGTTGAAAAATGCTAAACCTAGAAATTCTGTCCCACATCATTTATATGCTATGGTGCAATTTTTAAGAGCATTTGACTGCCGAAAGATGATGCGTCATGCAATTCCCATAGGGGTCTCAATCTCAATCACTTTGAGCTTCTCTCTGCTCACAAAACTAAAGTAGCTACACCACAAACTGAAGCCACAAGTAGTTTGACAACCTCTGAGAGACAATAACATTTCAAGCAGGTCTAATACAAGACCTGAGTGGGTGCAGAACCTACACAGCCTGCAAAGGTTGCATAGATATGTGAGTGTTTAAGTAGAGAGAGTGACGTTCAAACACACTACTCTGTCTAGCTCTGAATTTTCCCAATTTCCACACCAAACTTCCCTTTTGTCACCCGCAGGGATCTTCTTATACCTGTGTTCCACCTATTCTGATAAACCCAGATTTGGTCTTTTCTGAGGCTTGTGGGTACCAGGAACTCCACACCCTCACCACTTCAGAGACTCCTGCCTGCACTTCCTGTTGGACTGTCCATCATCGTGTTTCCTACCAAAGGGCCACACATTCCTCCTGTATGCAGCATTCACATCCAGTCTTTCTATGCTTCGGCAAGGCAAAGCAGACACAAGTCAGCAGGATGTATTCCATGCCTTTTGCAGGTTTCCAACTCCTATTGGGAAAGCACCTCAACAAACCTGAGCAACATGGAAGTGGCAGAATCTGCCAAAGAACTGTTCACAAGTTTGCATGCCAGCACCCACCAGGGAGTATAAGGGATTTTTGCATATTTTGCCTAAAGGCAAAAAAGGGTGAAGGTGGGTTAAAGAAAAGGCAGATCAGTCTGCCTCTACCCAAGTAACAAAGTAGTCTGCTGAAATGCCCCTGCAGTTGTGTCTGGTTACTCCCTCAAGACTCAACTTCTTACTCCTCACAAAATCTTATTTCCAGATTCAGCTCTCCCACTTCTCTAATTCCTTGCAAAAGACACTTTCCGACACCTCTATCCTTATTCACACTTTCTACCTATCTTGCAATGTTTCAGTCTCCTTGGCTCTATTTCTAAAAGAGGAACATTAACATGTTTTATTTCAGACGCACAGGTAATTTTAAACCTCATGCAGCTTCTAGAGTAAACCTTGCCTAAGGACTTCAGTCAGTCTGCAGGAACTGGTGATGCAAATAATAAAATTATTTACTGGGAACTAGCAAAAGGAGAAGCAAATGATACCAAGAAAGCACACTTGTTCCTAACTGGCGGTACAGGCCCTAATTTATGTGCCTTTAGCTGCAAAGGTGTTCGCAGAAATCAACAGCTCTGGACCCAACAACCTGGAATATGGCTATATCATAATAATCAGAGGACAAAAACTTCAGTTCCTTCAGTTAGAGAAATTCGTATTTGTGGGTGTGGCAGCAAACAGAGTATATATTACAGTGAAGTCCTTGAGCGACGTTTCCCTTAGTGCCTTTTTTGGGCACAGAAATGTATCACTTCCTGCAGGTGCCAGATTGGTTTCAAGCATTTGTGGATGGGAACGCTAAACTATGTAGATAAATTTCAAAAGACGAATGAGCATCTGCACTCCAATATAATTTATATGCAATAATACATGTTATTTATACACTCTGAAGGCTCTGCAAGCCAAAACATCATCATTTTGTCTATTTTCTGAATGTATAAATAAGAGATAGGATTGTAGAGAAATTATATTGGAGAGCAAAGGCTCATTTATCTTTTTAAATTTACTTGCATACCCTTTACACTAGGAAAAATAATACCATCCACAATTTACAGACAAATAAAATCAGTCAGATGAAAGGCTATATAAAGTGTTATGGTAACATGTTCAAATTAGATAAATTCAGCCTTTTGTAAATTTATTAATCCCCACTATAAACTAAACCCAGTTTTAACCCTACATATGTAGAAAACATGATGCAAACGCAGGTCAAGTGACTTGAAAATGAAGAACAACTCTTGCAAGGGGGGCCAAATATTTCTTTCACTTACACCAAGATAACAGCCAGAAGCTGGAAGTTATTGTTCTAGTTTTGCACAGATTGAAGTTACAGCATAATCTGCTCTAAGGAAAGAAACACTTGCTCAAGCTTTAACTGTCTCTAGACTCTAGCATGTGTAAATTGAAATACCTTTCCTAACACCATAGCTCATCTTCACTATGCATGACTAAGTCCTGCACAAAAAGAACCCACATAATATACTTATTTATTACCTGCAATTACAAATTCACCCCTATGTCAACCGATTAAAATTAACATCCTTCAGTTACAGCATTTGGAAGAAAATATTTTGAAAATATTTTCCCAGTCTTTGAAATATCGACTTGCATTTTTCTTTAGAAAAATAAATCCAACGTTAGAAGGTCAGATCCCTCTGTCCTCCTCATAACCACATAACGCCTCTTTCTTTTCATACAACCTAGTCTTTCAGTGCATCACCCACTATGGTTTCTGTTTCATGTCCTGGGAAAACCCATAGTTTTAATGACTCAGATGGGGTTACTGTTTTCTTGTAGGAGAGTTCAGACTCTGTGACAAAACCACCAGGGCACGCATGTTGTCAGAAAACGTAATCCAAACCCACTGAGCTTAAAGGAGACATTTCGGTTTAGATATCAACAATTAAGTCAATAGTTATGCTCATTCTCCCCTAATTGCTCTCTCCTTGCATTTTTTTAACCTTTGCTTTATCACACCTGAACTTTATAGCACCTTTAATGCAGAAAGAGCACTGGGATTTCTTACTTTCCTAAGACAGGTGCTAAACTATTTGAAACTGAAAAATACACCAAATCCCACGTGAAAATGATAGGGTTTAGAGCACTTTTCTCCTTACAAATTAGAAAAGGAGAAATCACCCTGGTGAAACAATGAAATCAAAGAACACTGCAGTCCTTCCTAACCAGGATTCTTCTTGTTTTTTCCACCATACAGACATACCAAACTTCTTCACAAAGCAAAGAATCAGAGAAGGATAAATCAAAAGACTCAAAATTTCCTTAGATAGTCTGGAAAAACCCTTTTTCAACAGAGACAACTCTGAAGGAATCAAAGCTAGAATGTAGGTTTCCTATTTCTCCAGTCACAAATATAATTGCTGTTTATACTTTCTCCCATGTGATGCAATTCTTTAGATACCAGTTCTGGTATGATCTGGTTAAAACCAGTACAGGGTGTTAAACTTCTGCTGCAAACTGCACAAATAAATAAGTGGCGTTTAAGTGCACTGGGGGATGAAAGCTTTATAGATCCAGAAACATTTTTCATGTGCTCAGTTTTGCACAATATTCCTGCTTAAATCCTTATGGCAACATCACATGTAGCCACAGTCAGGGAGCTCCCAGTCCACCAGTCTATTCCTGTATTTTTTTTGCCTCTACGCACATTCCTAGTACCAAATAGCAGAACTAAAGCTTGATAAAATGACACCAGAAGATAAAGCATTTCTTAAAATATAAACAGCCAGAAGCAAATGTAATCACACTATTTCTATACTTATGTTTGGAAGGTAGTACATAAATAAGGAATACCTCATTTAAACCACTGAATTGAGTTTGATATCCAGGTCTGGGTAAGCCGACTTTTGATGGTGACTTTTTTTTCAACACAGTAAGAGAACATCTATATGTTCAAAAATAGTATTTTAGATGTTTTATTTGCACCAGTAAATTAGGAAAAAAAAATTTAAATGCATCTGAATTAGATATCACCAGAGCAGATTTAACTCTTAAATATGTCAGCTTGGAAAAAAAAAAAAAATGCCCATTCATGTATGCTGTCCTTTCCAGGCTGAAAGAGGGAAAGGAACTGCCAGCAGACAGGAGATTTTCACTGGTACAAATGCATTATCCAGAGTTTCTTAGCTAGAGCCCATTCAAGCCATGTACCATGAAAATAGCTTTTTCCTCACCCTGAACAAGAAAGCACTTCTTTATATTAGATGTTAACCTAAGTCAAATAATAAAATTTAAAATTTAACTGCTTCTCTGAGTGCTCACAGACATCAGGTGATCTCTTGAACATATCTTTCTAATATATGTCAAGACCATTGCACATTGTCATGACAACCCAATCAGGAATCTGCAGAATGGGACAGCCGAGGCTCCTGCCACCATTCAGATGCCCAAACAAACTGGATGGCACACTCGAGGTAAAGGATGCCAGTCCAGATAGGTTTGATTAGGAACAGAGATGGAAGGAAGAGGAAGTCCTCTTTTAGCACGATGAACATACAGAACAGCTTTTGCACTGATACCTCATGAAAGGGCAGCACAACAGAGGAGCAAAGGTCACACTAACATTTACAGGGGCTGTTTTGTCTAAACTATTCTTTCTTAAATTTGGGAGGAGTGTGTTGGTAGGGATTTTTTTGTCTGTTTGAATTACACATACCCATGAAAGAGAAGAGTTAATGGGAAATGGATATTGTTCCTCTTAGAAATGCATTATTTCCATCCCTGTCAGGAATTCTCTCTATAATTTTGCAATAGCTATGAAAAGATTACTGCCTGCATTTTGGTTAGGGAGCTGAAAGCAGCAGCAAGCAAGACTCCAATCCAGCAAAACCATCTTTTTATTATTGTAGGGATTCCTAGTGTGGGAACAGTAGGAATTTACAGTCAGTATTGACTATCCCCCTAAGTGCTACCATTTAGATAAGTTTGTACTTAAAAAATAATATATGTTGATTGGATCAGTAACTTCTTGTCACTCTACTTCACTCACCCACATATGCCTTATACATCTAATTTCCAAGCCTGGGGAGAAGGCTACAAGCTTAGCATGGAGACACAAGCCCTTTCTCTGGAACGGGGTATGCACAGCTGAGCACTTGCTGTGGTCACCACACCTTCACAATCTTCAGACACTGTTATGAGACAGGTATGTCTGTGGAAAACTAGACTTAAGCTAATCTAAGAACAGCCTTGTTTTAGCAGCATGGAGGCCGATTCAGTCTGTTTTGCAAGCAGGTTTCACATCCAATGCCAAGCTTGGCGCTGCTGCCGTCAGATTACAAACATTTCAGCTGGCTGCTTTGAAATCAGTTCATGCAAGCTCTTCATCAGCAGCTCTCAGGCAGCCCTGCCACCCCAACAGCCACCTCACACCCCACTGCTTTGACAAGTACTTCACTGCTGAGAGGGGACATTGCCCAGGAACTCCTGGGAGCACAGTGAAGGAATGTGCTAATGAAACGACAGCTCAGCCCAATGGGTGTAACATGAAGAGCCACTGAGCCAGCTTCACCCAGGGAAGGTGCAGACAGAGCAGAGAGCAGAAGTGACACTTACACCAATCTATGATACCTCTGTAGGATGCATTATGGCAATCCCAGGTTTCTGTCATCTTGTCATCCCTGCTCCCCACACAGTCAGCCCTTTGCTGGGCTAGAGCATCCCCAGCGCCACAACAGCCTTGCCTGACATCCCCCAAGGCACTGGCACAGCCAATCCCTACTACTCTTTCCTCCCTTACAAGATACAACCCACCTGCAGCCCTCCCTTTGACGATGCTTTCATTTGATTATAAACTCTTTCGGGCAAAGAGGATCTTTTATTATGTGTTGGTACAGTGCCCAGAAAAATGGAGTTCTGATCTCAAGGCACTACTGTAACATAAATAACAATAATTCACTCCTACTAGCCTTCAGTAACTCCAGGAGTTTCACTGGGAGATGGCGAGTCATGCTAACATGCCTTTCTACAGCACAAAAATAAATCAGCATTGCACATTCCAGTATTTTGGGGAGAAGGAGGAAACAGAGAAAATGCAAAATGAATCTAAAACACATTTGATTCTTTAAATCTATAGTAAATCTGAATGATTTACCAGAACATAAAATTCTCACATGCAGAGTCAAGGACTGAATATTCTATTCATGTGCAAGAATCATTTATTCATTTATAATTAGATAAAATGAACTGCAATTTTTTAAGAAAAGAATTTGCATGTGGCAACAGTAATGTATTACAGAAGAGTGGCACTTTGTTACTATCCATTTGTTAGTCAGGACACTGGAGCTGCAATTTAATAGACAAGAAATAAGTACAATAGAGGAAGGGAAAAATTAAATTCCGCGTGATCAGCAAGGTTTCGAACAATCGCTAGCCAACTGAAGTGGGTGCCATATCTATAAGTCATTTTGTTTTATAGGCCATTAGGATCTCCTGAGAGAGGCTGCATGGAGACCGCTGCTTTTTGTTGAAATTAAAATGTCAGAGAAAAAGAAATAGAACAAAACAGGGAATCTGCAATTAATTACAAGGCCATAAAAATTCAATAATCAGGAGGCAGTGCTGCTGTAGGCACAGCGGTATCTGATTCAGGCTAACAGGAATGGAATACATTAATCTTTTCAAATTAGTTTTTTAATCTGACGGGGATATATAGTGACGTGTTCTTTTACTGTTTGAGCAGAGCTGCTGTCTAATATATAATGCTGAGTGTCTGGAATTAGGACATCTATAGCCGTTTTGTGACTACAACATTTTCTCCGCATTTATTCAACCCTATCTGTACACCTGTCCTACAGTAATCAGGCAAAAGATGTTCAAAGTTCATATCCTAGATACAGCTTATGAAAAAAGAATTAAAATACTGGGATTAAGACAAAATAGCAGGTCCCCAAAACAAGCTTGGCTCGAGGCTGCTTAAAATGACAGTCTGCTCTTCAGGATAAATCACTAGGCTTTGAAACCAGCTTCCCATTCCTTGTCTACATTGAGTTCTCCCTTCCCTGCCTCCCCCCACACCCTGCAAAGGTGACTTGCAAAAAGACTGTCATCATGCTGCCATGTTTTGCATCCTTTAGTCCTATAGAGTGAAGCCCTAAGTTTCAGAGATTACAGGACTTTCTTACTTTTCCCACTAGATACCCATGACATCCCTCAGACCTATGCTCCTGGTGAATGCTTCACCAGTCTTCCTAGCAGCCCTTTTAAGGAGCCAAAAGAGCACACCACAGAGTCTCACACGCTATTTTAAACACTCAAGGTGGATGGATGCTTACTGGACACCAGTTATCCAAAGCATGCATTCAGTCTCAGAGATAGAGGAATATAGAAAGATTATTTTACTTCAGTTTTTTTGCAAAAAAAATCCTTTCCAATAGGATTGGCTAGGCTTTACCCCCTAAATCTACTGAAATTACATTCAGGAAATAAAGACTTTCCTATTAAATGAAAACTCAGGAGTTAGGTCCCTCTTTCTCCACCTGCCCAAAGATCTCTTTTTTAAAAAAATTATGTAAAACCCCCCAAAAGCCTACTTCTACACTTTCTCTCGTGATACACTGGCAAAAAGGCACAGAAAATCCTCTTTTTACATTGTTCATAAATCACTTTTCATGTTTTATAAGAAGAGTCTCTTTCTACAGAATCACTCTAACACTGCCCTATTGAAAACAGCAATATGATCATCAAAGCCTACTGGCTCAAAACTTTCCTGTAGGTGGCTAAAATCATTGCCATCCTGTTTGTCCTGGGCATACTCATTTTTCTCCATTTGAGGTCTCAGTCCTGTCAGCACACAAGGAAAAAAAACCTCCCCAGGTGAACATTAAACATCTAAGCTCAGGTTGAATTAAGACTTTACACCTTTGTCTAATTCCATTTTAGTTTACAGATACTATTTTTTTTCCAATCAAATTCCAGTGCACTCACTTGATAAGTTGTTTTTCAATTCTTCACAGTTCCTCAATGTAAAGTAACATCATTTATGCTTTCTTTTTTATTCATTGCTTTTTCCTTCAAGGCAGAATAAATGGGCATGCATGCATTCTTTTCATGAATTCTTCAAAAGGATAAAAAATATGTTCATGTGGATGTAGATGAAAGAAAGGAAGAGGGAGTGAGAGAGCAAGTAAGCAAGGCCTAATACTTTGAAATAGGCTTTGCAGGTCAAAAGAGATAGTAGCTTCATTTAGGAAACACATTCCAAGCATAGGAAAGGGTACAAAAACCTTCCTGCAACAGGCATTCATCATTTTCAATACATCACTTTTCTTTTAAATCATGATGACAGCAGGGCTCTACCTTCTCTGGTTAGTTTATCTAACACATTTTTCCTACAAGTGTATTCCATCATATTTATGCACATAAGCACATCCACATTCAATGACAACAGAGGGTACAAACTTACCTCCACTGAGGTCATCAAATATAATTATAACTGCAGCAAGAATCTCCCCCTAGGCCTCCATAATGAATTGATCTGTCCTAGCTGTCTACTATCCCTCAGTATTTAAAAATGTGCTTTAACAATTTCAATGCAAGATAGCTACATTTTCTCATCATAATCTTCCATTATCAAATTCCTCTCATCAGAATGGGTCCCAAGATGCACTTTTCTGACTACAGAAGCCACGTGTAGTGAGAACGTACCCTTAATGATATTTGAACACAGCACCCATTCCATGTAACATTATCTTAGTCCACAACAACTAGGATGTGTTAGACAAGAGCATTGTACGTGACCAAAATTTCAGGGGAAATTCAGGTAGACATATTTCCCAAGCAGTAGTACAGCCTGCAGTACTGTGGTTCTCATCCATGCTACACTTATGCTGCTTCATGGGAAGCCCTGTGTAATGAACAGGCCAAGGAGAATGAGCTCTCATGCTCACATCCTAAATGTGGCCTCACTAGCTAAGAGGTAAAACCAGAGCTAGAAAAACAGGCTTAAAATTAATACATTAAAACATTTCCCTATTCATAAAGCATAATAAGCACATTGAAGAGAATATTACTTTCATAAATGTTAATGGCTCAAAATGATTTGCAGTATCATCACTGCAAGTTGCCCACCACAAGTGTTGAATACTCAGAACAAGCTGGCTCTCCCTGCTCATTCAGTTTACTTTTCAATCCTAACGAGACAAACATAAGTAATTGGAGAGAGACAAAAAAGAACGTTGTCAAATTTAAAATGCTTCCAATATAATTCTACTTCTGTTTTAAGAAAAACAAAGCATGCACAGGGCTATCATGGAAGGGGCCGCAATACAACAGAAACCCATTTATTTAAAAATTTGAAATGGAACTTAAAATGTCAACATACTGCACAATTGTCCAGCTCTGCTTGACACAGCATGACTTTGTCTACACAACACACTGAAAGTTTTGAAGACTGTTTCACAGCTGTGCAGCATTATTTAGTCAAAATTATATTAGCAGCACTGAAAGCCAGGCCAATAGATTTAAACAGCAGATACCCAGCCCTGAAGTGAATAAATCTTGGGAGACAATGGCTGTAACCTGTGCCAGTATCCTTACACCTCTGCTACTACTGAAGTTGCACCAGCAATAGTGACTGGGAGAACATTTGGGAAAAAAAAACCCTCTAACTTATGTACACCATCCACAAGAAAGTGTAGAATCATTTCCTTGGCTCTTTTTTTTCCTACTGGCCGGACTCTGAGGATAAACAGATGTCTCTTGAAACATGTCCTGCTGGCAAGAGACAGCAGCCTTAAATTCATTTACGACAATGACACATTCCAGTGTAAATATTCATTGTGACTTATGGGGAAATTAACCATGCAGCTCTGATTAGCAACAACAGAGACACGAACAGCCAGTATCTACAACTCAAAGTGGATATTAAATATACACCATTGTTTCTCACAATCCCTTTATTTTAAGGGAAAAGTAACACATCCTAAAAATTGCCAAAAAGGGAGAAAATACTTCCCAGTTGTCTTGCATTCTGTTCAGCTACACACTAAGTGTTTAAGTCTTGTGATATCCATAGGAATTGCTACATTTATATACAGATGATAACCTGACATCTGTGTTAACATTAAAAAAAAAACAAAAAACCCCTTTGAGTTTGGAAGTCTAGGCAGTCTTTCAGTTGTAAGATCCATTCCTGGTGCTATCAAGGTGATTTTTTTATGTAAGAGTCTTCAAAGTAATGCATATGATCATAGTAGGATATCAAAATAAGATATAAAAAGTAGAATATTATAACAAGTTGATAAGAGAATAAGATAACGAAATTGTGTTTAACCAACCTTCTACAAGATGACTAGCTTGGTAGATGCGGGAAGAGCAGTGGATTTTGTTTCTTGACTTTTGCAAGGTTTCTGACACTGTATCCTTACAGACAAACTGAGGAGGGGCTAGATAAAATGGCAGTGATGTAGACTGAAACCTGGCTGAACTGCCTGGCTCACACAGCTGTGACCAGTGCATGAAATCCCAGTGGAGGCCAGTCACTGATGCTGTAACCTCCGAGGTCAGCACTTGCATCAGAACTGTCTAAAACCTCCATTAATGACCTGGATGAGAGGACAGAATGCACCCTCAGAAAGTTTGCAGGCGATAAACTGGCAGGACAGGTTGACGCATGGGACCACACTGCTGCCATCCAGAGGTACCTTGACATGCTGAAGAAGTTGGTCAATAAGAATTGCATCAAGTCCAACACATGTGGAGCTCCCCAGTAGGGATGGGGAATGGAAGGAACTGACACCAGCAGACTAGACCAAATCCAGCAAATGGCCACATAGATGGTCACAGGATTGGAGCACTTGTTATCCAAGGAAAAGCTGAGAGATCTGCGTGGGACTGTTCAGCCTAAAAAAGAGGAGGATCACAGGGGATCTTATACATGTATATAAATATACAATAGAAGCAAGTAAAGATGACAGATCCAGCTTCTGTAGCATTCAGTGAAAGGACAAAACAGCTGGCACAAATTTAAATACTGTATGTTCCATTTAGCCACTTAAAAAAAAAAAATCACCTTTTCACTGTAAGGTTGATTAAACTCTGCAAAAGGCTGAGTAAAGATGTTTTGAACTCTTCATCCTTGGAGTTCTGCTTAACCTGACCAGACATGATCCTGAGCAGCCTGCTGTAGTTGACCATGGTTTGAGCAGCGACATCCTTTCCAACCTCAACTGCTTTGGGTTTCTGTGAATAATTCAGTATGTATGTATCATAAAGATGACTATTTGCACTATGATATCCAATACAGGGCCCAGCCATGAATGCAAGTTGAACATTAACACAAATACGTTGGGGGCGGGGAGGGGAAATGCAGAAAAAATTAGAAGTCTCTCTCTTCAAGACATTGCTCAGCTTCTCTTCAAAAAATTATACATTTAATAAATCAGTTCTCTGCTCTGATAGCCTCACAGGATCACGGACAGGCAACACATTATATTTCTTCAGCATCCTTTAGGGTATGAAGACATACACTTTATCCTTCAGTCTATTAACAATATAGATTCAATTTCAGCATTCACCAGACAGTCAGGAATCTGGAAATTGCTTTGCATATTCTGGACAGGTATCCTGCTGCATCAAAAAGCAGCCCATTCTCACCATATGCCTACCTCTATGTAATGCCTCCTACACAAGTACTCACTTTTATACAATAGTAACGAAGATGTGTGTGTTTTTAACGTACATAGTCTCAGCCATTTGATGTGCCATCATTAATTCTTTTGGTAGGCAAACAGAAGAACAAAAAGTAGATAGGCATAAAAGCAAAGCAGGCCAGAAGTCAGGTTTCGCATATCAGTGAAAAAGAAAGGGAATAGTAGCAAGCACAGAACCCAGACCTGCTGGATAACAGAAAACACTCAGAAAAAAACGAGTGAAAGAAACCCATCTCACATGAATTATGCAGAAAGGCCAACTATACATACTACAAGAAAATACATTTTATAAGCCTGGACATCCCAAAGTGCTGATGTTCCAGGCATTCAAATTCAGCCTGTAGAACTGAGAAACCTCAAAGTCCCATGACTAGAGAGGGAAGCTGAGAGTGGGGGTGGAAAAAATAAAAAACAACCCAACAGGATAAAGGTTGAGCTAGAAATAACCACCTAAAGGCACTGAACAAGAACATAAGATAGGAGAGCTCAGCTCAATGAGAAATGCTGGATTGACATGAGAATGGAAGGAAAATTAACAAAGTGAGCATTCCAATAGCTGAATGGTTCTCAGAAGTCATCTCTGCCCAAAAAGGCAACCATTAAGTGTCATTTCGACACTCTGTTTGAATCCAGAAACCTTGTAGAAAACATTCGCTTCAACCTACTGAAAATTAATTTTAAATGCAGCCCATATTTTGGCATTTCATATTGACACAGCATGCCCTGTCTCTCTGTTTTACTCTCACATGTGCAACAGCAACACCAACCTTTCAACAATACACCAAAATAACAGATGGCACAGGCAAAAGAAGCCAAAAATGCAGCATGGGACCTTACTCTGACTAGCTCATGGTGTCAAGAGATGGAGTAGTATAAGTACATCATTTACAAAAAAATATTTTGTTGCATAAGCCAGGAAACTCGATGATTTAATTAGTCACAGCAAACTCGTGACTAATCCATTGTCCTTTGAGCCTTTACTAGGCTAATCACTATTTCTTTAGATTCTCAAGACACCTTGACTGCCATTCTCCACTCCCACCACTTCTTAATCTTGATGTGCAACAGCCTCCAGAAAGCTGCCAAGAATTTCACCAGTCTCTGTAATAGCATTGTTTGCCCAGAGCTTCCATTGATAAAATATTCCCAATTGCAAATGACTGACAATCACAGGGCCAAAATGACAGCTCTGATTTCTAGTCTTCTGCTCAGATGCATCTGTGGTTTAGCTGGAAGAGCTTGCAAAAGAACATGAATCAAAAGGTAAAAGTGCTTTAAATTAAAATGTTATGCTAGAAACAGAATAAGTCCCCTGGATGCATCATTATTTAGCCATTTATGCCATCTCCAACAAAAAAACTACGTAAATGTCTTGCACATTTCATAGCCTCTCTCTTTTGGCTCCAGTAACAATAGAGAGAAGATGTTTCAACTCAGCTGCTGGAGATCAGCAACCCACCATTTCTATGCAGCATTACCTTGGTGCTGTCCCTACTAGAAGCACAGAAAAAAATTTCATTGTTTTCACATGACAACATACTGCTCAGCACTCCAACCACAACATGCATATTGCCTAAACGGCAACAAAGCATTCAAAAGCGTGAATTTAAATTATTTGGAATATAAAGAGGTAGAAAGGATGAGGGCAAAGTTTCTCAGTCTTCCCAGACAGCTAAGCCTACTTTGTCAAGCAGACTAAAATGTGAAGACTGCCTTAACTCTAATAGTAAAGCTAAGATCAAAAGTTACAGCCATGAAAACACTCCTACACATGAAAAATTTATCTGCATGTTTCAAGAAGCTGAGGAATAGTTGACCTTTAGAATTAATGAAACAAGCACAAGATTTTTTTTGTACTATGTTGAAATCAAATTTTCAATGCTTTGAGAGCCTCAAACATCTTTTGAAATCTACTATTTCTCACTAATGACAGCAAACTGATAACAGAGATAGCATTCCTTGATACAACGCCTCTGAGAATCAAAGGAACCGGGTTCAGTTCTCAGTTTGGCCACACTCTGTAGCCTTGGATCTGCTAAAGTCTCTTAGTATACCTGCACTTCAAGTCTTCATCCTGGAAACAAATACAGTGTTTTACTTTGCTGCCTGTGTCAGTGGGACATCCATTGACAACACTGTCATTTTTAGACCAAGTTGAGTCAAGTATGTATTTAGATAAAGGACTGAAAAGCTTTGACTACATGGATATAATTTCTCTAGGATATTCACGCTGGGACTTAATTTACTCCCAGATTTTGCATTTATTAATTAGCAATATTTATGCCATTTAATTCTACAGGCAGAAATGGTCAGAGAAAATTTCCCATGCAATTTGCTGCAGAAGTTTTTTCAGTACTCATAGTTCATAAACTGTATTCTCCTCTAGTCATTAACTCTTCTTGCATTTCTGATCCAGAAGCCATATATAGATTATTAAGGAAAATGTTTAATTAGCAAATAAACAATAAGGAAATGGCAAAGATCTGCATGTATAGATTACAAATACAGTGAGATGAATCCATGTCAAGTTAGTCATTATGATTCATTTTCACTGTTTCCCACTCTGTCTGGATGATGGTCACCAATGAGATAATTTGGTGTCTCTGATACAAATACAGCTCACCTGTACCCCAGTTCCTCATTAATGGAACAATACTGATAAATTGGAGGGAGATCAAGTATGAGCTACAGAAATGATTAAGAGACTAGAGGGAGCAATTTATAAGGAAATGTTAAGACTCCAAAAAAAGCAACTTGGTTTACTGAAGATTAAGGGGACACACAAACTCATAACCATGATTAGGATCTACAAGTATCTGATGGGTATAAACATTAAGAAGGCAGAAGAATTATTTACTTTGGTTAGAGTAACAAGGAGAGACCATGTAGTCCTAGCATTAGGGAGAAGCTTTCAGAGTGAGAACTGACTGGCTGCTGGAAGGCCACGGTAGGTGTAACTCTTGACGACTCACACAGCAAGGAGGAGGCTGGGGTCAGAGAAGACTCCATACCACAGCAGGATATACAGCACTATCCTCAGTCTGTTCTGGTCTATACTAGTCAAGCTCAAACACTCAACACGGGCACTCAAAGCCACTGTTATAAGAATGCTAGAGTGCTTTATTTTTTGCCCAGTCACTCCTACATTATTCCCCTGTGAGCTACCCACAGAGAAGTAAGCCTCATCATGTGAGGTGTTTAGAAACAGATTGGACAAGCATTAGAAGCTGTACTACAGGGGACTGGCCTCAGGGGACAGATTAGATGACCTCATACAAATTTTTTTCTTCTAATTTATGCAGTCTGATGAATACTCATCTCTTACAGAAGGTTCATCAAGGGTGCAATGATTGCAATAATCATGATTTGATACAACAGTTTTCTTCCAAATTAGATGGCTAATACAGTCTTTGTCTCATTCCTGCCGCCTTCTTCCCAACTCTAATTAACTTCTCTGTGCAGTGGCTCAGGAATGCATGTAATCCCGCCTGGAAGGGTTTTTCCCTAATCCTCCATGACAGGACTCACAGCATGCTGATATGGACTCCAAAGACAGATGATTCGGTGCAACTAGACAAGCACACAGCAGACTTGCTGCAAAATCCTACCATATTCTGCTCTGCAGTGATGATGAGTTTGAGGATCACCATTTTTTTGTTTGTTTTCTTCTTTGGTTCTGGGGCTGAGTGTTTGTTTTTTACATTAGCATCCAGTTGACTTCTGAGTTCACTAAAGAAAGAGGCCAGGAACTATCCAATTGTGTGGGATAACATCAGGTAGGTGGAGAACGTTAAAGGCACAAACCTTATGTTTTCAGAGTCAAAAACTGAACTGCCATCCTGTCGTCACTGAACATTTGAGCCGTGTGAGGAATCCCAGTGACTCCAGCCACAGAAATGAGCCTTTCAGAAAAGCTGTAGCAGCAGCATGAAACAGCATAGAAACTAATCTGAACTCCAGTCTGGATGCTAACAGCTAAATTCACTCAAAATTATTTCCTTCAATGATTTTGAGTGAAAGGGAACTAATGCAAGTCAAAAATAATCCAAAAGACTCATACTAGAGTACCACAAAAGGCTGATAAAGAAAAAAAACTAAGAGTAGAAGGAAACTACCTTCAGAATAAGAGGGAGTATCACAGGTGAACCACAGAACAAAAAAAAGAAAAAAAATTCTAAATTAAGCTATTGAAAGTGACCCTGAAGATGATCAAGAGTCTGTTTTAAAGCAATATGATAAAGTAGATGGAAGAAAGACTTGAAGATGACTGTTAATGTAAATGTCTAAAAAGTTGCATTTTTAAATGTTAACTGACAACAAACCACAATTTTTCATGAAAAACAAATTAAACCAAAAAGTTCACAAATAAACTGGGAGTAAGAAATTAGCAGGATGGAACCTGATGAACCTTGAACACTAAACTGGGTATCAAAGAATACCAGTAATAAATGAAGACTGTAGATGAACAAATAAAAATTCCACCATCCAGCAAGTTTCAAGAAACCAAAAAACATTCCTTATAAGTGACAAGGGAAATTGTACAACATACTGAAACAAGTGCTGTTGAAAAAACAAAAGTCAAAAATAAGAGAGCATACTTCCAATAGTTTATTCAGATTCTTGACTAAACAGTGAGAATTCCTAGTTCTAGATTTAATATTGTGCTCTAGAATAATAATGGATTGGAAGTGCTTTGAACATTGGTCTGGAAATGGGTTGCCAGGTTTTGGACAGTTCTCCAAAAGTTCCATATGAGCTAGATCAGAACTGTTCTGTCACTATTTAAATAAGAATCACATAAAAATTTAATCTGAAGTTTGAATATTCAAATTATGCCACATTTAGCACTGCTGTCATCCTTACCTGTAACCTGTTAGAAATGCCACTCCTAGAAATTATTATAGCAAAGAGGAATGTGTAGAAACATGCTTTCAAACTGACAGGACTCTAAATGAATGATCTCAGGAAAGTCACTTGACTTTCTCTTTTCCCCAAGAAATAACTGGATGAAAAGCAAAATGGCTAAATATACACACCACACCAAGCCAAATTTCCTGACATCAGAGCCAGACTTGATGACTGATTGCACTCAACAGTTCAAGGAATTCAGAATTTGGCATTCCTTCACAGTGACTCTCGCCACATCTGACATATGACAGCAGCTTCCTGGGAGGCGCTCAAAGGATTCAGTGTAGAAGGCAGACAGAGAGTGATAGGAGGGTTCAGGGTGCAGAAGAAAGCTGTGATTCAACTGGACTGGTTTTGGTTTGGTATAAAAGGAGAACTTATTCTACTACAGAATTTCACAATTGAATTAATAGCTGGTCATTAGGCTATTTAACAAAGAAATTTTGATCCATTATATAGATTTAGAAAATAGAGTCAAGGTAGCTATTAAAAACATACTGTTGGACTGCTACAGATAAATATAATATCCATATATGAAAACAGCTGCCAATGACATCAGTCAGTCATTCTCATTTATGCTCTGCTGCTATTGCAAAAGCAAAATTTCTCCAGAAGATGACACTGAGCTCTGCCGTGAGTGGTTTAAAGGAGGGTCTTACTTCCAGCACCAAAAGAACACAATTTAATTCAGTTTCACTTGCGAAAAGGATATGTATTCCATGACCACAATAACATTTTTTACATTTCTATTTGCCCAGCTCTCCACACCTTCTACTCTATCTAGAGAAACAAAAACCGTAAAAGGAAAACGACTGATATAAACATATCAGCTTCACATGTTTTAGCATGAAAAATAGTGAAACCACTACAGACTTAATATAGACAAACACAAAGCATGTAGCAAAACAAATTAATTCCACGAAATTTCCAAAACCAAGTTTACTTAAAGATTACAAATATAAAAATAACACTAAATAAGAGACATCCTACTAGAATAGTCAAGAATTCATTACAAGTAGCCAGCAAAAAGATAAACAATAAAGCATATGCAGGCAGGAGAAGTGTTCTAAGTGGCAGAACTGGGAGAAGAAAATGAAAGGGAGTAGAATGCTTCACATGAGACTAGGGAATAGTAACTATATCCTGTGCAACAACCAAAATTCTTTTTAAAACACACCTAAATCCCCACCCAAAACCCCACTCTTAGAGGATGACAAGTCAGAGAAAGAAATTAAACTGTCAGGCAATTTAAGACTGCAAGTTATGATTATCCTATTCAACTTAATACCCAAA
The DNA here is from genome assembly GCF_000691975.1 of Corvus brachyrhynchos. Taxonomy (NCBI): domain Eukaryota; kingdom Metazoa; phylum Chordata; class Aves; order Passeriformes; family Corvidae; genus Corvus; species Corvus brachyrhynchos. The sequence goes on from NW_008246060.1 coordinate 11,343,633, forward strand.
ATTAAGGAGTGTAAAAGAAAGCAGTCAGTGAATTTCCCTTCAAAAGAGCCACAACAACATAAATATATGATTTAATAGTCAGATAAAGATATAATAGCCATCTCATAGACAGGGAAAAATCCAGTGACTCCCGGATTTGCAGTAGGTGAAGCTTAGATTAGAATTCACCCCTCAGTATATTGGCTGCTCAGGCATAAATCTACTTGAATTGAAAAATATTTATCTTTAGGAAACCACGGAGCAGCCCTCAGAACTACAGATGTATTTTTAAAGCCCTGTGCAGAATATGAGCAACATTGCTTCCTTTCAGGATCTGCCATGTTGGTCTCCTCTGCAGAGTTACTGTAGAAACACTGATGTGAGGTTCCATAGTTCACGTTTTTCAGTAACTTCAGATCAAATATAATGAATTTATAAAGAGAGGAAAAATATTTTTTCTCCTAGCCACCAACTCTGAAAGCTCATCCCAAGCTGAGTTTGCTCCTCCAAGCCCCTAACCCTCCTAATTACTAATAATTACAAATTAAGGTCCCACTGAGCAAGCCAGATCTCTAAGGTAAAACTCCAGTACATTCCCATTGTCCCCTCTGGGCTTACACAGGTGAAAAAGATCCACAACAGGAACATACTACACTATTCAGCACAGGCACATGAGGAACTCAGTCTAGCTACCACCTCCTCTCCACCCCATTAGCTTGTATTCCAAAATACTTCAATGAATGCTACTGAGAAACAATTGCTTTACTTGCCAGCTGGAGTAGAAAACCAGACTAACTTTCCCAAGAGCTATTGGTGTATTTTGATGACACTGAAATTGGGTAAGGAAGAATGTTTTACTGAGTTTTCAGATGAGAGAGAAGGATATTTTTTTGCTGCTAGCAAATTGTATATTCCTACATGAATCCAGATGAAGCAATATTTCTGTACCTATCTTCATTTATTTCTGTGGTGCATGAACTGTCCTGAGACAAAATTTGCCGGAGCAGTACAATTTATAACAAACAAGGAACTTCTCCTTGAAGGAGAAGGAAATCTTGGCAGGAGCAGGGGAAGCCTCCCTTAATTTTAAATAAAATGTTGTCTAGCAATAATGCTGTTGAGGGCAGTACATTATGAATATTACTTGACTTATAACTTCTGTTACAAGACAAAAAGTTATGAATCAGATGATGAGCTGCAGGGTATAAAAATCTGAAAGTGATTGCTTAGTTTGACACAGTTCTGCTTTGTCTTAAAACATGTTGAATTCCCTGGGTTCCTATAGAGGAAAGCTCTTAAAGGATTAGGAACTAGCGTCAGAGACAAGGCTATTTGTTCAAATTTATTTTCTTTTTAACTTATTTAGCCATTCAGGTTTAACATCTCAAAAAATAACTCGTTACTCCTGTCAATATGATAAATGAGAACAAAAAGATGAGAGCATGGAAAACTAGTATGAAAGTAGATAGCTTGTATAACATGGGCTTTATCAGTAGTGAGAAAAAATTTTCATGAATCAAAAGTTACTTAAAAACTCTCCTGCTAGCCCTATGACTTTATAATCCTCTTCAGTTGGGCAATTTATTTGTAAGAAGAGACAGAGGGCCTTGTCTTATAGCTCTGTCTGATTAGATCCATCTTATAGCTTCTCAGTAGTGTGATATTACAGCTAACATTGATGAGGGAATGAAATATTTTCAAATATCAAAAAGACCTTCAGCCAAACAGGTCTTTACATTCATGATATAAACAGGAACAGTTGAGCAATGGAGCATACAGTGTAATTTGTGGCAATGGGAATGACACAGAACCAGAGACAGAAACTTCAATGAGAAACTTCAAATAAAAAAGGAAGAGATGGCATTCTAGTTTATGAGTGTAAATATTTCTCAACAGCCAAACACTGTTGTTTCTTATCCAAAATATCTGGAAATGAGATACAGCAATGAAGTGCTAAGCACAGATTCCCTGGACTAATTACGCCAGACAACCTGACATCCAACCAGACTATGAATTTCACTGCAACAGGGACTGCTACAGAATTTAACAATACAATCTGCTGTTTTTTCACAGACACTAAGGTACGTCTCTATCTAAGGCAGTATTTAAGATGTGCAGACAATTGTGTGTCATTACACAAGATAGTTGAGTGAGATACTCATTACTAGTGGGTCATCATTCACTTTATCAAGGCAAGAAGCCAATATTTCTCAATGTTCCTGGGAGGCTGATGTTTTCTTTCATTAAACAATACATGCTGGTGCAAAGCTGTAAAATAAATGGTTCCTGACCTAACTCTACAGGACAAGGTAACACAAACAAACTTTGGTATTCTTGCCAAGCATAAATATTTTTATTCTTGGGGTTGACTTTGTACAGAATGCTGGTCCTATAATAAATTCAACTTCAGGACATGACTTTTTGAATGAAACCCAAACCTACTGTTTGCATTGGAAGATTCTAATTAAACCAGTCATCTAAATGGATATGATTCAGAACTGAGACCCAGAAAAAACATTACTTTTGGTTAAAAGCCATGTCATCATTGGGAGTTCCAACCAAATCAACCAAAAACTAGTTGAAAGAAAGATGTCTTACACTATCCAGTGAACTGAAAAGTATCAAAATAATCAGCTACACCATAACGACTGGAACATTGACGCTGGTTTCTGTGATCTAGAGTAACATTCATCAGTTCACGTGCAGGTAAGCAAAAAGCTTTGGCAAGTGTCACTAGCATTATTTTTGCAACAGTTATTAAAAAAAAAGCTCTCTCAGAGAATCAAACCAGTCACCTACTGAATGGTCTACTTGACTTCAGTGGAAACCAGGCCTGAGCACAGACAGCAGGAAGAAACCACACCATGTTACAGTGAAGATAATGAGCAGAGAAAACAAATGAAAATTTCAAAGAACATTGGCAGGAGGATTTGCAAAATAATAGAAGGAATTGGAGGTTGGATGTTCAAGTCCCCTGTACTGACTTTGAAATGTTATCCCTTATGCAAAAAACAGTGACCTAGAGAGGGCTCCAAACATGACACACATTGATTCTGGAGAAACTCAGGAACTCATGATCCATACTAGATGGAAAAGTAACTTTTGATTTGACAAATTTTGTGTTTGCCAAGGTGCCAAATTCCTGACTAATTCATCAGAAAACATTATGAGAAATCACTAGCAGAACCTGGTACTATTTTTATATTATATCTTTCTTCACACACCTTTTACATGTACTTGGAGTTTTAAACATTAACATGGCTCCTCTGGGACCCTTAAAAACTGGCAAGAATTTCTCAAACATGAAAAAGGTGGGGAGTGGGGAATAGGTAATGCAAAAGATTCCTCACCTGTTTTCCACATCTGGTCTTCTACTTTCTCAAAGACACTTAACTGATTGTTTCCAAGCTGAATAAAGTAGGACCCACTCTCAAATAAATGGAAGGAATTTGCAGTATTAATTGTAGGAGCCAAAAAAACTGTTCACTATTTAAAACTTGCAGTTGCATCAATTACTAACAGTAACTGTCCTTTATTAAAATTCTGTTCTGCTTATGGTTTACAAAGTAATTTGAACTCTTATGTATCAGAAATTTAAGTTACTCGTGATAGTTCAGAAAAACTTAGTTAATTCACTACATTAAAAAATTGATGCATTATGGTTTTTAAATCAAGAAGAAAAGAATCTTAAATTCCCATTAGTAGGGCTTTTTTTATAGCAAGCAGCATAAAGAAACCCTTAAGATTGTGCACAAGGAACAAAGTAGAAAGGAGACTTCAATCCAGAGACAAGTTTGCCTGAAGACAGTAACTGACAGGCCTCAGTCTAGTGCTGTAATTCTGTGACTTCTTGTTTCTTGTCTTCCAAGCAGGGAAATCCCTGCTTCTTCCACTGTTGTGGTTTGACCACTGCCTAAGCAAATCTATCAAATGTGAAACAATCATACTCAAATTATAGCCTGAAGAAGATTATACTTACCTGTCCTAGTGATAAATACAACATGACCCAAAGAATATTTAAGGTAGAAATTTGATGCTGGACACAAAGCAATTATTTTCCACATCAGTATACCAAATCAAATTCACTACATTACTGATGAAGATTCATTATCAACTAAGTGGCTTTTCAATGCTTTTCTTGAAATGCATCCATATTCTTGAACACAAAACTCAGCAAGTCACAACCAGACCCTGTTACAAGAAGATTTCAACTAGACAGGAAAATGGCTTTTCAGATGACACATACAATTTTGTCAACAACAAAACCTTCTGAAATACTGATTTCTATGATGGAATATTTAATTTAACTTCTTAGGTTTGTCTGTTAGACTATATTTCATTCTGACTTTTAATTTTGTATTACCTTTTATTAAAATATTGGCATATATAGTATTATATGATGCTAAAGTTCCAAGATAAAGGCATTCTGACAGCTCTAAAATGAAATGTTCCTGACTTTTCATGCCATGTTTTATCGTACACTCAATGAGAGAAGAAAAAATGTTTTTTCAAAACATTATAGCTACCCTCAGGAACAGCAAACTTATTTGTCAACTAGATACATCCACAAAGAGTGGTTTCACTGCACTAACTTGCTAGATCCTGATCCGTGGGCATCCACAGACAAAACAGCACTATCTCCATGCCCTAAAGTCCAGAATCAGAACTGGAAATGAAATTACTTTCTGTTTCTACTTCTTTCCAGGGATGGTCTGAAGTATTATCAAGTATTTGGATCATTTGGATCTGTTCTTTGCCTAGAGAGGATTTTAGTCTTGAGCACCTTTCTCCAGAACAAAATTTGTACTAAGAGCATAAGGGAAGAAAGGGACTTGCAGGCAGAACATGTTGCAAGCCAGCAGTTTCAAAGCAGCACATTACAATTTTGTCACCTGAGGAAATTAAAGGCCTTCTCTATGCTTTTGTTAAAGCCAGCAGCCAGTAAGTTCAGTGGATAACAGAAGTGCAGAAATGCATTTTAGGAACACATTTGAATGAGGTGCAGTGGTACATGTGATGACTATCATTTGTAAAGCAACTGGAATTAGGGAGCACCAGAGGGGGAAAAAAAGCCACACAAAAAGACCTAGAACTTCTCCACCTCACTATTATTTCATAGTCTTGTGAAGCCGAGACTCCTCATAAAGGAAATACTCAGGTAACACACCCTTGTGAGCAGGCTGATAAATGACTGCTTCAGATGGCTGAACTGCTCAATATCACTGGCATGTACAATTTCAAAGTCAAGAGAAAATGAGCTTTTTCCAAAACTGTTATTGAGAAGCTTCTGCCTGGAAATGTGTATTTATACATTGTTGCAGACTACTTTCACAAAAAGGAAACAACATTGTCTGGTTGCCAGCTAAAATGTATTTTATGAAAATAGAAATTCAATTTCAATGCTGCCAGCTACAGTATATTGATGTCATTGATGATACCCCCTTTGATCCACAGGTCTGTGAATCACCTTCCTGGGAACACAGTGGCACAAGGCTGTGTGAGACAGCAAGAGTGCCACTGTCTACTGAAGGAACCCCCTCACGCTCAGTCAGCTAACCAACCAAGCAGTCTTAAGGATAAACAAATCCCTCCTCCTAAGTGCCACACCACACTTTTCTGAGCAGATGCTGCCCTCCATTATTACACACCTTAGGCAAGGAAGCTTTTAGCAGCTGTTGACCTGATGAAGTGGCCACCTTATTGACACAAGGCTCTTTAAAAAGCAAAAGGAGGATGCAAAGCATAAAAGTCACCTACAGTAACTAGTCAAAGAGAAGCAACTGAAAAGCTACAAGCAACTGAAACAGCTACATTAACCCAAGTATATTATTTTATACGTGCAAGGTCCTCATGTTAAACTCAGAAAATTGCTCCTGCTTCTCCTTAAGACTCATGTGTCATTACTGATGAACCCAATTCTTTTGCTTTTGCTCCAAATTCTGTCGTGCACAGAGTAAGCATTTTCCCCAACCCACTTTGTACCGTGTGACTGCCTAGATGCTTAGACAAGCAGCACATTAGGCATAAATGACATTACCATAAGCCAGCAACTGAAGTGCAGTCAACAGGGGGTGTTTTTTTTATTATTAGGACAATTTAAAAATCTAGCCCGTTGCCATTCCATGAACTAGCAGGTGATTGAAGGCAAGTGCAAGGTTAAGACCTCGTGAAGAGTTAGAGGAAACTATTCCACATGGTGGCAGCAGTGATCTAAAACAAAATGAAGTGCCATGTTCCAGAACAGAGTCACATCCACTTCAAGTTCACCACATAGAAGAAAGTCTTCCTTTCTTTGATAACCTCCCACACTTTCGTTTCTTTTAAACACTAATAAAATTGGTGTCTCTCTGCTCTTTTTCCATGTGATTTTGAACTTTGTAACAGGATTGAAAACAACTTCCAAGCCCAGAAAAAAGTGAAAGCAGTTTCTTTCTTCAGTGAGGTTGACATAAATACAAAAAAATAAGCTAAACAGTAGTCTGAGAGGAAAATTACTGCCGTCCAGTATATCCACTGCATTTATCCATCAAACTTTCACAAGAATAATATGGAAAAATGTCACTTTCTGTGGTGGGTCGACCTTGGTGGTCATCTGGCATCCAGCCAAAGCTGCTGTATCACTACCCCTCTTCAGCTGGACAGAGGAGAGCAAATATAACAAAAGGGTCAAGATAAAGCAAAGGAGTGATCACTCAACCATTACTGTCACAAGCAAGACAGACTCAATTTGTCAAATAATTAATTTAATTTATTGCCAATCAAATTAGAGTGGGATAATGAAAAGTACAACTATCTTAAAAACACTTTTTCCACCTCCTCCTTCTCCTCAGGTTTAATTTTACTCCCAATTTTTCTACACACACACACACACCTCCACACCCTTCCTCCCAGCAGCACAAGCAAACAGGAATGGGGGTTGCAGTCAGTGCATCACACATTGCCTCTGCTGTTCCTTCCTCCTCATGGGGAGGACCCCTCACACTCTTCCCCTGCTCCAGCGTGGGGTTCCTCTCACTTGAGACAGTCCTCTACAAACTTCTCCAGTGTGAATCCTTCCCACAGGCTGCAGGTCGTGAACTGCTCCAGCGTGGGTCCTTTCCACAGAGTGCAGTCCTTCAGGAACAGAGGGGCTCCCTATGGGGTCACAAGTCCTGCCAGCAAACCCTGCTTCAGCATGGACTCCTCCCCATGGGTCCACAGGCCCTGCCAGGAGCCTGCACCAGCACAGGCTTCCCTCGGGGCCACAGCCTCCTTTGGACACATCCAGCTGCTCCAGTGTGGGGTCCTCCACGGGCTGCAGGTGGGTAAGTGCTCCACCATGGACCTCCACGGGCTGTGGGGGGCCAGCTGCCTCACCATGGTCTTCACCTGGGGCTGCAGGGGAATCTCTGCCTCAGTAGCTGGAGCACCTCCTGCCCCTCCTTGCGCATGGACCCTGATGTCTGCAGTTGTTCCTCTCACATCTCCCCACTCCTCTCACTGGCTGCAACTGCTGCTGCACAGCAATTTTTCCTTCTTCTTAACTACCTTATCCCAGAGGGGCTACCACTATCTCCAGTGGGCTCAGCCTTGCCCAGCAGCAGATCCATCTTGGAGCCAGCTGGCATTGGATCCATCGGATGTAGGAGAAGCTTATAATACCTTCTCACAGAAGCCAGCCTTGTAGCCTCTGACATGTGCTAGCAAAACCTTGCCACACAAACCCAGTATACCTTCTCACAGTGTTCAGTGAGTTCCATGTTCTGGCAAGAGAAGAGACACTGACATTGGGCCATATCATACGGCTTTTGATGCCAGCTACTGGATGAACAATGTTACAGAGCAAAATCTTGTCCCTAGAGCAGATCCTGGGTATAAAAATACATCCAGGGATTCCTTCCTGTCAGCA
>NW_008246060.1:11351516-11351732 GCF_000691975.1 Corvus brachyrhynchos
AGGAAAAGTATATTGTCAAACTCTATCATACAAACAAAACTGCTCCATGATAGCTGTAGCAGTTCTCCATAGTACTCTAAGTTCCCTTTCAAGATCACTTTGAACAATAATTCACACAGCTGCAGACTAGTACAGCACCATTTTTAAATTGGTGGGAGAGCTGGGAGGGGTTTTGTTGTTTTGCTTTGTTTTGGCAGGGGGGGGGGGGGATTTTTG
>NW_008246060.1:11351754-11358691 GCF_000691975.1 Corvus brachyrhynchos
GGGGGGGGGGATTTTGAAAGAGGAGAGAAAGACAAATTACTCCATCTACACAGCTGGTGCACAAATAATCTGCCTCTCTCTTTGTGGTTTCCTCTTAGCTTTACCAGAGGTTTTTTGAAATTAAGTTGCTATGCTGAAAACCGCATACAGAAACTAAATGTTGCCCCTGCTTCTTTTAATTGTAGGTGAACTAGTTCTAGGATTTGCTGCCCTAAGCAAACTAGGAAATGAGTGGTGTTCCCAGCTCAGCTGCTTGTGCACCACAGTCAGCGAGCATCACTCTGCTCTAGGCAACCACCTGCTCTGAATGCATTCCAGTGCCATCTGCCCCTTGGATGAGAGAATACCCAGCCCTTGCAAGAACCTCTGGTGACTTAGACTAGAGAGTTATTATGTGTGGTCTCCCAGCCATAAGACACGATGAGGAAAGGGCAAGTACTTGTTAGAGTAGGGAATTATTCATATTTGGCTATTAGAGAAGAAAACCCCCCAAAACTGCTCTCCAGTCTCAAGCAACTTAAAGTAATCAAATTTCCTAAGGAAGGCTTTCCTACACAGACTTGAAGCATGAGAGAGAGGAGGGGGTCAACTAAAGGAGAGGCACTTAAATCCAGTCAGTTAGCCTCAGCAATTGCATTCTTTTACAGTCGTGGCCCTGGCACTTCATTTTCCCTTGGGCATCTTCCTCCTGCTCTTTGCCAAATTTGCTCCTTGTGTTTTAAACTCACCTAAGTCATCTTGATCCTCTGAAACATTTTATTAACAAATAACAAGTCAGCTACCTTGAACTGAAACAGAGCTATTTCCTTTCGAAAATACAAGCACCTACAGCTTAAGCTGAAGAGCAAGGCTTTCTGACCTAATGGCTGATAGCACCTCTGTGGATAAACACAGAGGAGAAGCCATGACATTCAAATGCTAGAAGGTGGGTGCCAATGTGTTCAATGTGCCTCTGAAGACCTCTGAACCATGAGAATCTTCATCATGTCCCCATGGATCTGCTGCAACAGCTACATTTACTAAGGGGCTTCACAAGTGGAACTTTTCCCTAGTTTGTAACACAAGAACATCCCCATTCTGAATTACAGCCTTTCATTTTAAATTGCCTATAGAAACCATTTTTTTATTTGTTGGGGGTTTTTTGTTTAGAATGTGCAAATCTGCTAAAAATTCAGGGGTATTGATTGATTCAGGTCTGGGGTGGGGAAGAAGAAATCTTTTAAAATTTCAGTAAGTAGTTTAAAGCTCATTTTCCCTTTTCCCTTCATACTCGTGTGTTTGAAAAAGCAAAATCCATTTGTTACCCCCCCAATTTATCATCAAAACAAGCCTGACATTAATTGCATTCTGTTATTACAAGCGGAGGTCATACGTGGTTTTCTTAATAGAGTTTGCAGCTCTTATTTTTATAGATATTCCATGTGGGCTAAATAACATTAGGAAAGCTAAGGTCAAAGCCCAGTCATTTCAAAGGAACAAAGGGAAAAATTTACAAGACATCTGGTGAGAACAGTTTATAAGGGATAGCAAGGCTTTTCTTCTGAGATTACACCAATTGAAGCCTAAATTGGGGAAGAAATCCCAAAGGGAGACACACTCCACTTGGTAAATCAATACTGCTCAGAGATGCAACAGATTTGATCCTGAATTTCAAATAGATTATATCATCCCACATTCCAGGAAACTTCCCTACAAGCACAAAGTTTTGATTTCCATAAAGCACCTTTGGATTTTCTCTCCCTTAAGCTGTTCTCCTCTCTCCCTGCAATAAAGTAGTCAGATGTCCTGTTCAGGGGTTTGTCACTTCCAAGTCATCCAAGCTATTTGTCACCAACCCATACCTGCCCTCACAGATATGTCCTCTCAGGTCTGCTGGCATAATTACTTGTGAAATAATTTCCTTAAACAATTTCAAACAAAGTTGTTTGCCTGGGTTAAACATTTTCTTCTAAGCCAAATGATTTAACCACTGTCCATTCAGCTGCCTGGAAAGGGAGCTGATCCAGCTCAACTGTCAGCCCAGAGTCAACTGTCTGGGCTCAGAGTCGGTGTTTCTCAGCTGGGTCTATCAATCCAGCTCAAGTGGCCCTACAGCTGAACATGAAACTATAGCTAAGGCAGCACTGAATCATGAGTGCAGCAGAATAAGTGACATGGGGCTGAAAATCCAATAAACCAGCACTGCCACTAAACTTTGTATTGTGTAAACATAACATGGACATACACAGAGGACTTTTATGAGGCATTGTGCCTGCCCATATATATTTTGTCAGGTAACACACACAGCTGGGTAAGAGTTTTTGCACATATAGAGTAACACCTGTGTAAAAAGCTTTTCTCCTGAGCATTCCCTAGGCTATCTGCACCTCAGAAATAAATTTATGCAATCCTACACCCACCTTGAGCCGCAAGATCATGGTGAAAGAAAGATCATTTTACATCTCTCCCACCCATCCACTCCCTCTCCTCCCAAATGCCAAAAGGTAGCAGTAGATTTAAAGTTGTGCACCAGAGATGCCAAGCTCTCAACACTAAGTGAAACAGTCATCAAGAAGTGTTAGGTTTCAGTAACTTAAGCTAAATCTGAGCTTAATTCAAATTTTTGCACTAGTCTGGAGACAGTTAGTGCTGTCCAGACACTATTTGCTTGCTTTGCTACCCAGTTCCATGCTGACTGCCAAACCCCCCTCCCTGTGGGAGGCAGTATGTGTGGCTGAGACCCCGCTAACTCATACAGAGATGGGCACCAGCACTCAGCCTCTCACCTCTGTGTGCTCCACCCCACAAGCAGTAATAGTGCAAACACATTAACAATGTCCTCTTTTATAGGTTATATGGCAGGACCGATGGTGGGTGTCAGGATGATAAATGAGCCGATTTTGGCAATCCTAAAATACAGGGACAGTGAGATAGGAATGGGTGCAGCATATTGCAAACTATATAGCCCAGAAAAAAAAACCACCTAGTCTACAAACAGGAAGTTTCAAACTTTGCACTAATTCTTATTACATGAATAAACGCAACTCTCTGAACCACAGAAAACTATGTACAATTGCTCAAAAGCCTGCACAAGAAATGTCCAATTCTCTACATTTGTTGAAATGTTGACTGCAGCTATATACATTGGTTGTTTTTAAAAAGGCATTCCACTACTTTGTGTTATATGAAAGGTAAAACATTAAGGCTCTCTAATCAGATCTTTTCCCCTTAGAAAACTTAGGGTTATCCAGCAATTTCATTACAGTTCCATATTAAAAGATGTCATGTCATACAATCATCATCTTTTAAGTGACACTATAGAGATGGGAAAAGAAAAAAAACAAGAACAAACCAAAACAAAATCCAATCCTGTCTGTAGGGCACAGTAGGAGAAAGAAAAGTAAATGTGTTCTAATTTGCTGTCTTATTCCTTTTTGTTTCCCTCCTGTCTGCTTTTAAAGCCTAGTTGGTCCCTCTTCTCCCTCTCTTATTCAACAATTCCTCTTTAGTTCCAGGGGAGAAATCTGCTGGGAATCCTGCTGAGAGTTCACTTTGGGTGAGGCTAAAAATTGCTGATATTAGTCCTTCTCAATAACTGCAACACCTAGCTTCAACAGTATTCATACATCAAATCTGCATCATCTGCTTTAATTATCCCATATTTTCATCAGTCTCCTTCTATTACTCTACCTCCTGTAATAGTATTTCCATTGCTGTGGAATCTGAAGCTGGGTTTTATGCATCTTCAGTAACTTTGCAATTAAGTAGACTGGCATAATATCTTGCCCCCAAAAAACTATGTTATTCAACTGGTTTCTTTATAGATGCTAAAGATATGGTGGACAGCCCCCTCTTCCTCCTCCCAGTGATTTAATCAACTATTATAAATATAACATACTGCCTAGATTCTTTCCTTTTAGCACACATTTCAGCCCTGTCCCCAAATATCTATTTAAAGACTATGATCTATTATTTGCACGGCTTCAAGTTAGAGCAAAAACTGTACATGGCCAGCTGAAATATCTATAGCCTGTAGGTTTGCCTCAGGCTAAACCATCTCCTGTACTAGTAGTCAAAACAAGTACCTTCTCATTTATTAAAGATGTGTTGCATTCACATATCTCCAGCAGCTGCTGTGGCTAACTACATAAAAAATAATCAACTACAGTCAACCATTTTGGATAAAGTTCACATCAGACTTTTAGCTCCCATCTCAAGAAACAGGTTAGAAAGAAACAAATTTAGATTTTTTTTAAATTCTTTTTTATATGACCATCTGGAATTATTTAGAAATATCATGTAGAAATCAGGTCCTCAAAAAAGCAGGAATAATACAAACAGGCCCAAGCTCACAGATCTTTGGAACAGAGCTCTCGGTCCAACCATAAGATAAGCAGAACAAATAAAGTAAGGTCATGATAAAAGCATCTCCTTTAGGCCAGTGTCCTTAATTCAGCCATTTGGATTTAAAGGTAACTGTGGATGGGGCAAAGTCCTTTCCACAACTGTAGGTAGTATCGTAGCCAGCATATGAGAGGACATCGTGCTGCATTTCAGTGACCCAAGTACTACTGTTCAGCATATCAATATTCCTCAACCTGTTACAATATAGAAGTAACTCACCAGATTTGTAGGCAAACAGCTGGAACACTTCCAAGTCTCGCTCAGGAGAGGACACCACTGATCATACATCTTTACCATAGTGTCACCCTGTGCACTTCAAGGAAGCTGCACACGGACAAACTCAGACAGGCCCGGGCCTGAACCCAAGAAGGTCCCACAGCTTTTTTGTGGAGATGGCGTGCTGGAAGCTGGCACTGACTGAAGACTTAGCTGGTTTTTCCCCACTTGGTCCCTTTCAAATTCAGCGGTTTCTAGCTCACACAGAAACAGTATTCTAATATTTACATTGCTATGACTGGAAGGTAGAAGTATATTTAACTTTTTCCTCAGAATTTATTCCTAATGGCCCCATTTCTGCCCTGGTGCTTCTCATGCCAAGTCTTTAGGAACAGGTGATATTTTCCTTTCTTCATGCTACCCTCTAAGGCTATGTGTTCTGATAATAGAGCCCTAAATTGCTTTTAGAACCTTCTCCAAAACCCATCAACTTTACAAAGCATGCAAGGGCAGAAGCCAACCAGCCCAAAATTTCATAGGTTTGATGAGAAAAATCCCTACATAAACACTCTGCATGGTCTCAGGTAAAAACACTGCAAATGACCTCAGGATGCTCCCAGAGCAGAGCATTTACACCTACATGTCCCCTTGCTACAGGGCCTTTTGTGTAAAACACTGTTAAAGAAAAAAATTAAAATAATTTTAAAAAAACAAACCCAACCCAAAAAAACCTCCACTGGTAGAGTTTCTGCAACCTTCCTGAGTATTCTATTTCAGCATCCAGCTGTCATTAGCTGAGAAGTTCCCTCAGTATCTCAGCTAAGAACACCATTATTTTGATTTACCTGATCAGGAAACCTGGTAACATGATGCTGGAAAAAGCTTCAAGTGTAACAGCTCAACTTTTCTAAGTAAGTAGTTTCCTGAAAATGCTGAAGTGCACATTTAATAGAACAGACACACAGTTCGATGGGAACAAAACCTGCTTGCAGGAGTCAAGGATCTGATCCTTAGTCCTGGGCAGGCGTGTGGGGGGAAATTAAATTCTTTAAGTTAATTCAAGTGTAGCTTGTCATGAATAAGATACAGAGACACCAATCATACCCCTGCAAGAAGAGCAAAAGGCAAAAGATAAAGCTTGAGAGAAAACTACTTGATTAATTTCGAAGCAGAAAATATTTATCTTCTGCAACAGTAACTTTTCCTCTGTTGTTCAGGATGACTAATATACTACTGATACTATATTTTATCTGATGGATATAGATTCAGTACAGTGAGAGCTACTCCTTGCAGTACTACTGACAAGGTGCATGCTGATAAACTTCAAGAAGGTCTTGTTCTGAAGTTCAGGCAAACCAGAAATCAGCTTATTCACAAAAAGGCAGCTCTTTAAAAATCATGTATGGAAATCTTACGCAAAAACTACTTTGTAACAAGCTGAAATTTTACCAATATTCTTGCTGACACAATCTGGTTTCAAGTCACACAAGTCAGAGTCAGAATTAGAACAACTTTGATACGTCAAGAAACAATAGTTTCATTATATAATTTTCTTAAGGTACATGTATATTTAAAATTAAAGAGGACAGTATTGAGAAGTGGGTTTCTGCAGTTCTTGTCTCTTTTTCAGCTTATACATTTTTCCTTCAGTTTTATGGCCAAGAGCCTACACTACAACCTGGATTCATTTCTCAGCTCTGCAGTTTAATTCCTGGGGGGCCTCTGTCAGTCATTTAACCTTTTTAAAGCCAGGGTCTCAATTACTCCTGTATCTGTCAACTCAATTGCTATGTCTCTGAAGAGCAGTGATCGTACTTACCACATCTTGCTTTTGCTTGTCTCACCAGACAGCAAACTTTTTGAGCACGAACTGATTCTTTACATGTGTCAATACAGCACATAGCATGCTGAGGTCCTGGCAGTTGGCTAAACCAAACAAAACACCCCAACTTCCTTTCCTTCCACAATCACAAATAAACTCAAAAATGTTGCTTGATTATGTATTATAATTTTTTTCCAGATTCTTTTTTTTCCTCCAGTATCTTCCAGCATCATTTTATGTGAAAGAAGGCAGCTGATCTTACAGCAAAACAGAGGGAGGGCTTCATGCATTAACCACCAAGCTCTACTCCACCCTCCTTGCAGTGGAAACCAGGTTGTTGTGTGTATCCAGTGGAGGAAATCCTGCTCCGCAGAAAAGTCACCATTCCATGTTCCAGAAGAATCAAGCACTGAAATAGCTTTTGCACTGAAGCAAGTTCAGGACCAACGATTTTAAGTGATTTTTAAAGATGACCCAACCTAAGTCACCTGCACAAAAGCAGGACATATTTTCTAA
>NW_008246060.1:11358701-11414994 GCF_000691975.1 Corvus brachyrhynchos
GCAGCAGCAGATATGACAATGCAGAAAGTGATCAAGGTATGCCAGAGTTAGAAGATCTTCCCCTGATTCATACCCTTCCCTTGCTACTGGCCACCATGGCAGAATTACGAAATAACAGCCTGGGATGCACAACAGGTAAAATGAGATGAACTAAGTGTCCCTTCTGGCTTTATTTCCCAGCTTAGAGGGCTAAAGAAGTAAGATAGTTAATGATCTTTAGCCTAATATCAGCTTCTGGCTACAAAGATAAAGAATTTTCTATAGACACTGCTGCTCTCCACCACACAGCAGTAGAATTACAATCACGTGGGCTTGTTGCAGATTGTGCCTGACAGCAGCTTGATTTAAGGGCTCAGGCATACCTGAGATATTCCACTAAGTACTTACTTAACCAACATTTTCTGAAGACAACTACACATCTGTTCTACTCAAATCTTCCTAAGAGTCTACATTTTTCAGTTCCACTTGTTACTGTGCCTTGGACCCTCACAGTCTTTCAAGAGAACAAGCCCTTGCCTTTCAGCACTGTAATCATCTGACTAACGAAAAGGCTAAAAAAGTGAAGTATATTAAATATGACCTCTTTTCCGAGTGACACTGTTGACTCCTTTCCTCAAATTCATAGCAAAACAGTTACTTGAGTTTTCAGTGCCATACTTCAATTTCCGAATGTATAGAGACACAGAAAAGCTGTGCAAAGCCTCCTTAAAACAATTTCCCTAATTTTCATTCAAATACTAGCATTCAAAAAAATACCACACTATATCCACACTAGGAATCAAATTCCTTGGTAAGATGTGAAATTCTTATCTAGCACAAACAAAAATCTCTTTCTAAAGATCCCATCAAGACATGACAGGAATCACAGACAAAAGCCTGAGGCAGGCACACAAATTCTAAGACTGAGCGAAAATACCTGTTAAATTTTACTATCTAATATTGCAAGGATTCATAAAAATATATAAAACGTTACCATGTAATTTTGCCAAGATCATTTTCTGTGATCTTCCACTTTTTCTTCATGCCAGAGTCCCTGCAGTTATTTTTCTAACATTTTTTTTTAACTCATCAGAAATTAATACGACTCATCAGAGCAGCTTTGGTGCAATGGTTCTGTGCTAAGATAATACCCCATGTATAACAATTTACATTAAATCTTTTTGCTAAATACATATTGTTCCCATCAGTGAACAAACAGCCTATCCAAACATCCAGATAATTTGTTTTAACAACATGTTACTGTTCTCGGGTAATGCAACAAAGCAGGCAATCACAGATGAGCGAGCAATATGCCAATAAAATTGAAAGAAATAAATTAGTATCATGGTAACACATGTGTCTTCACAATTAATAAATTCCACTCCATCAGTCTGTGATTTAATTATGCATTATGTATAGGGCTACCATGAATCATTCATGTATTCTGTTAACTAAATGGCTAGATACCAAGCTTATGATGAGAATATTTACATAAGTGTTCACGAAGAGTAGGATCCTTAATTAATTTTTAGTTCCTAGGGGGGTTTTTTTGAGGGAAAAGGGGTCTTTTGAGGGTGTTACCTGGGTTTTTGGAGCGGGGGGGAGGGTTGAGTGTTTTGTTCTGTTTTGGGGCTTGTTTCTTTAATAAAAAGGATGTACATTTTGGCCAGACAACATAGCTTTCTGTTCACTTGAGATGTACTGAAATGAGTTTTTACTGCAGTAGTCCCTAGCTAAGAGTGCTAAGCAATTCTTTAATGTGGTCCTTTTCAGGAAATCCAGCTCTGTCCAGTGTCTGCCAGCAGAACCCTAAATGAGGTTACTCAAAGTCCTGTGTCTCCTGTGTCCCTGTGGTCTCCTCATTCTCCTCACACTCTGTTGCTCTCTTCTGTCAAGAACCATCTCTATCAGGACTTCCCACCTCTTGACAAACTGACAGGGCTGCAGATTAAGATGCAATACTTCCTGAAGAGGAGGGAGGCACATATAACAGGAGCAGAACACCATTTAGGCAGTCAGGACTATACGACTTGTATCTAGAGCAGTGGAAAAGAGTAATACTTAGTCATACTCGGCTTGGAGGAAATAGTTGGTCCCTTACTTTCAGGCCTAATGAAGGGATTTACTCTTTCACAGTGTGTGCTTTAAAGATCATTCTACAAGTATTTTGTTTAACTATAGTGAGTTGTAGATGAAACGCTGATACAAGGACACATGACTATTTAGGGTTTGCTACTTGTCACTAAGACCAAAGATCTGAAATCACAGCAGAATTCAACAGGATCAGGCATTTTAAGAGGCAGGAAACCCTTTCAAAGGCAAAATAAGAGCAGGAGGTCCCCTTCCATCCATCACTTATGGCAGATTTTCCTCTAGTCCTATTACACTAAAACTTCAGAACAATTATGTAAAGACAAAGATGGTCTTGTTCCTGAAGCTACTTAATACAATTCTTCTACTTCCCTTTAACATCTATTTTATGAATATGGCATGGACAAAGGGTTCTGAGATTTCAGTCATATGATAATGAGTTAGATATTTCTAGATGACTTTTGAAAGTTTATCCAGATTCATCCTCTCATTTCCAGTGAATTTTCCTGAATAGCACAAGAAAATGCTGTGACTCCATCATTTCTTGACTGAGGCTGATAGCCTAAGGAGCTTTGGAACCCTTCATGTTAAACTCAGCAGTAAAATGCCCTGAGTGACCATTATTATGTATTTCAACAGGAACTAAGGGGAGAACTTGGCTGCAGTTAAACTTACATTTGTTGACTTTCATTTGTCCAGAAATACTAAAACGTATTACCAAATACATCCTGCCCTAAGCTGCAAACTAGAAATACAGTTTGCTCTGACCCTCCACTCAAGCAGCTTTATCTGAAACATCCTGTCTTAAAAGAACACTCGGGGTCCTTATACAACACATTGCATCAGGCACAAGCAATCTGCAGCATGTGCTAATACAGAACACTGCCATCTCTAAGGTTCCAGCACTCCTTGCAAAGTAAATACTATCCTGCAAGTCTCCAGGGAAGGGGTAGCAGGAGACCACCTCCTCCCTCACCACAAGAGCAGGGTTTTTTTCCTGATATTCCTGAAGCTATCTTCCTGTGCAGCCTTCTGGTCCTGCAGGAGGCAGAGGAACAGAACATCCCTCACTCTTCCACTGCTGGTTTCCTCACTAGGTGCACTGCCAGAAAAAGGTTGGTGGACCTGCCCCAGTTACAGAGTCAGCTAGTAAAGGATTGCTCCAAAATACAGCAGGTACTGCTGAGGCCACTTTGCAGAGTTTCCTGCATAACACAGTAAGCTAAACACTTCAGAGAGCGCATATATGTTGACATCCAGAAAATATACTCTGGCTCATTGCCAGTTTAAGGACAGTGGCGGGAACCCTACGTGTGTTTATTAAAAGTTGCAGAGTTGGTGTCAGATGACAGTATTAATTTCAAAACTGTGTAACTGCTACAAAGAGCCTGGAGGATCAGGAGCAATTTTATACACCGAGAAATAAGCAATTATTTTGAGAGATGGAGTGAAAAATGTAACTGTTATCAACAGGATTCATATTTGGGGATTTCAGGATTATCTAGTTCCTGGTTCCAGGAAACCCTAAGGTTAAATCCAGTTTGAGCACTTCAAAGTTTGAAGAATGCAGGCAGCATCTTCTCTTCAACAGCCTGGTCCCTGAAGGAACAAAGCCTGAGTTGCATAGAAGGCTCCCGCAGGTATGCCTGGAAACACACAAACCATGAGACTCAATGCAGGACTCTGAGTCAAAGGAACATTTTGACTATCTAGAAAGGATTAAAAACACAACTTATGTGCTGTGGGGGGAATAATTAGAAGGGGCAAAGTGCTGGACTGGTAACAGTTACCAGAGCTCAGTTTGTGTCAACAGCCATCAGCGCAATGACCAATGTATCATTGCAGTGCCCAAGAACTTGTTAGAGCTAACAAGGGAATCCAAAAGTGAGGTTAGTTCACAGCCACATAAGTTTTGAGGGTTTTTTGTAACTTTCAATCTACTTCTCTCTACTTGCAGTATTTACCTGGGATAAATAAATCCATGTTTTCAGCAAACTACTGCTGCTGCTGTCTTTTGAAAGGCTGGATTGTGGAATCCTTTCCAGAACTATAAAAGGGATCAAATCTATCTGGGCCTGCAGGAGGCAGCATGTCCCTGCCCAACAGAGATGCTGCGTGTTCAAGCAGTACTTTATAAAAACAGAGCAGAAACTGCAGCTTAAACAGCTCTAAGGACAGACATGGAACTGGAAAAGGCAAAGTTTTCTCCCAAAAGAAACATATACACATCCAAACCACTAAGACCAATTTCAGTTGCAGAACATTCAACTCCTTTCAAACAGTTTGTGTTGCACTGTTAAAAAGGCAAAGCACCCAGCCTTTCTTTACAGGATGCAGCAAAAAGCCTCGCTCAGTTCTAAATCAATGAAAAGAGCAGAAGGAACAGAATGAACTGGCCCTTGCAAAGTCAACACCTTTCTCCACATTACCATTGCCATCATGGATGCTAACTTGACCTTCTGCTCCATGGTCCATACTCATGCCTGTATAAAGGAGGGGGGATAAGGTGGGACAGCAGTAAATTTAAGAACGTGTTCTGCCCATGCCCTCCTTGTTCTAGTTTTGCTCTCTCTCTCCATCACCACTTTTCAGGTTTTTTTCAACAAATCTTTTCAGTTTGCCTTAATAGTACTGCAATTATCATTTATGATTAATCCTACCCACAGTGGAAAGCTGCAATCAGAGTTTCTTGCTGGAGGGCTTGTACTTAGTACAGTGTAAAAATCTGTAATGCATGCTGACATGCAATACAAGTCTTGGGGGAGGGTATAAAAAATGAGATATCTGGACTCTTTGAGGCAATAGGGTAAGGTAAAAATGGATCAGGATTTCCGTTTCATCTGGATCAATGAAGCTTTATGTGTTTTTTGAACATTGCCATTCTGAGTCCATATACAAGAAGATCAGATTTTCATCCCCATTTTTAAGGTATTGATATGATAGGTTTAGTTATGGTGGGTAATGCAGAAGACAAAAGTTTTCATATGGTGAAGTCTCAGTAGTCCATAAGTTCAAGCATGCGGAAATTAGCAACATCTGGATTACAAGGAAGCTGAAAAGGGAGTGAAGGTGTCAAAGAGAAAGTGCTCACAAGGCAACACTTATCATATACCTAAAACCTTGCTCCCTCATTACTGAGAAAAAATAAATGGAGTTTGTGCCCAGCAGCTACATGAATTAGGAAAATTTTCTTAAAAGGAAGATATGACAGACATTCCACAGAAAATGGTTTATGTTACCTACTGTGGGGAATAAAAGTTGCCTATAATATGCTCATGCTTCATACTAGATCATTGTACAATTTCAGTCCTGTCCAAATATTTAAATAAAATATTTTAGTGCACAGATATTTCTAAACAATATTGGCTTTGGACAATTTCTCCACTGTGCACTGAAGCACAGAAAATTTTTTTCTAGACCAGTTGAAACACACAGTAGATAAATCCTGGAGAAAATGTCTGTAGTTTTACCAGTTCAGAAGCATGGGATCTCCAGCTTCCTGGGATGCCTTGAAGCATAAGAGCAATGTGTCTCAGCTTATTAGAGAAGAGAAAATGGAGGAAGAAGCATGACAGTTTTCTGGCTAGACTTAACCTATGTGTATTATGCCAAGTCTGCTCTAGAAAATCACTTTAGTAAAAGGCTTCTTTATGTTTCTGAACTAGTTTAGTTTCATGAAATATTAAAGATCAGCCGTCAAAAAGGAACACGTCAGTACGAACATTCCCATACAGAAACATCCCACAGTTAAGTGACATGACATTAATGTCACGTTCTTACGCTATTCCTTTCCCATGACTGCCTACTGCCTGGGCCTTTAGAAAAGTCACGGCCTGGTTTTGAAGGTCTGTTGTTTCCTGAACCTTTGACTAACACAAGAGAAGGGGAAGTGGCGTAGGACAAGTTTTCTAGCAAAAGTAAATTGTTTCAGTTGATAAGAGGTATGAAATATGAGACACTGCAGTTGTACTGGAACATTTTGGGGGACCAAGCAACACACTGGCAGATGGTATTTAACTTGCATGAGTTCAAACTAATGTACACTGGCAAAACAATTTTAACTTCTCCTGTTTTCTCTTGAGTTGCTAACACAAAGGGAGGCCTTCCAGAGGAATAAAGGCAGAGGAGTCAACCTGAAAATGACAGTAAAGTTGCCTACTCTCTTCCCACTCAGAAGAGTTACCAAAGCAGACAGCTTCCCTCTTTCTTGGCTCTGTCTAGCAAAACTTAGAAACTATCCACACACAAATAGGCAACTTGTAAATCAAACTGTCATCTGAAATACCTCAAGCTCAATCTTCTCTCTGGGAACACAGGGAAGAAACCAAGATAATTGAAAGCAGATCTAGGAAGATGAGCGGAATCAAGAAGAGTCTGCACAGGAATTAGGAACATTATTTTTGTTGGTTACAAAGTAGTCTGTGCTCTCTGCCACCACACAAGGCTACATAAAGGGGGCTCAAACAATACCCTTTACTTCTGGTGCCTTTTCCATGCAATGATTGAAAAGCAGTTGCCTAAGATCAGGAGAGGCTCACTGATGAAGTTAATGACAGAATGCAATGATGATTACATTGATTCTTTTGAAGTAAAGCAAAATGCAGAACTAGAAGCAAATTTCCAAGATGCGAATCAATTTGGCATTACAGACTTCTAGTCTATTAAGAAACAAAAATCTGGTAATAATAATTCAAATGTGATACACAGGATTTAGCATTTAAAAAGGACAGTTTCCACAGAGCAGATTCATACAAATTACATTATCACGCACACACAAAGCAGAGGCCAACATCTTCCTCATGATTAGAGGTCACCAGCATCCACTACATCTAGAAGTGGTTGTCAGTTTTATAATTAATCTGTGCTGACAGATCCATTAATTGGAGCAGATCACTGTGCCCAAGCAATGTAGGTCACAATGTTTTAACAATACTAATAACAGTAAAGTAGTCCATGTTTCAAATGACCTCATGCCACAGCCATTTCTTTTGCAAAAAAGGCCTCCACAAAGTAAAATCCTCACACCTTTCTCCCTTTCATGGCAGTCTCCTATCATAAGGAAAGATCAAGTTGAAGGCAGATGTGGGAAAAAGTCATTTACCATGCTAGTAAAAGGTAGAGGCAAACACTGCACTGTCAGTTGCAATTTAATCTTACAAACTGTTTCATTGGAAATTTTATGTATAGCAGTAAGATTTCCCTGCTGCACCAAAAATAAATCTGTCCATCCAATTACCAGCAAATTATCAACCGTTAACTTCATTAGTGAACAGTAATTTTTTCCTATCCCACAGGGGGAAAGGAAGATAGAAAAATCCTACCCCTGCCTGACTTGAGTGCAGTTATAGCGAAATTGTTTTCAATTCATGACTCTTCATGTGCCCAGAGTGAGTTCCCAGGTCACTATAGTGGAGTGACTTTGAAAGTAACACAAAATCAGGGAAACCTGTGATGGCAAAACAAGCTCTGAATGGAGTAACACTACTGAGTCTCACATAAATACAGCTCCCTTCTGGCTGCGCCTTATGTCACCCTGCCGAGACATCAGTTGTGCACCAGACACAGCTGGCCTGAGGACACAGCTCCCTGCAATGCAAAGACACGCTCCAACTCCCAACATACACTTGGGCTGCCCTCAACAGCCCAAAAGGTGAAAGTTTAGTTGGAGCAAGCTGGAAGGTAAAACACTTAGAATCAAAGCTACAAGTTCTTTATGAACATCTAACCCCTATTGGTTCCATGGAGAAAACAGATATGATTAACTACAAACGAAGAGACCAAAGCAATCTTTGCACAAGTTTCCACTCATTCCAGGCACTCCAGCTTTGCATGACAAAATATCAGTTAAAAGCTGATATTTTGTCATACACAAGAAGCTTTTTGGTCCTATGAAACACAGGGGCATCAGCCTGTATATTCTTGATTGCCACCTACTGGTATTTTACATATTAGAGTAAGGTTTACAAATATGCACAAAATAGAAACTAGGCAGCTTCAGGTAATCTTTGCTGAAGGACACAGGGTAAGTAATTTTCTAAATCCTAGCTTTTCTTAAGTACTGTGAACAATAAAGAAAGGAATGAAGCTTCACAAAGCCACTACTTCATGACTAATTTAAAATATTACAAACTCAAAACTTGACTTTAGAAAAAATATAAAGATGCCCTTTTAAGGGTTTTTCTGCCTACCAATTATTATCTCATTGACAGAAAAGTCCCTCTTCCTGCTTCATTGTATTAGAAATTTGAAACTTTAAAGCTGTAATCTGAGTTGGAGCTCACTTAAAAGATCTGCAACACAAAGAGGTAGAATAAAAAGCGCCTAAGACTTTCAGTAGCACTTCTCACCAGAAGATCAAGAGTACAGGCCAAGTCTCCTCCTGCATTGGTAATGCTCACTGAGAAGAATTGGTAATTTCACTTTGCATCTTAAAGGAAACCAGACTTCTCAATCCTGCTCACAAGACACAGAACTGGACACAAGAAATGGGAATGGTTTACCTGAGGTACCCAGCAAACCAGAGACATGACCAGGATGGAATGCAGGTCATCTCTAATCCGTCAACCACAGGACATGTTCACAACCAGAATCCAAGCTACCTTCCCAGCAGAACGACTTCACCAGTGATGGAGCCAGCCTTGTAGGACCTCTGAAAGTACCTGTCCCCTGCTAGGACACAACTTTGCATGACTGTCACTACAGTCAGCTTTAAGAAGCCAATAATGGCTTTTCAGGGTTCCAACTTGACCTGTCCTGTGCGTTACATTTGTTCAGACAGTTGGTCCCTCCTTTCATTCCATTTCACTGCTGCAGTGCTGAATGTCAACAAGGCAATATATTAAGCTACTCAAAACATAAGGAATGGAATAAGATTATCCAGGTTTTGCAGGTTTTCCAGTAAAACCATGCCTTCTGAACAGGTCTTTTAGCCAATGCTGGAGGGACAAAATAAGTGTATTGAGACTATACCAGGTTCGTAATTTTGCTATGGCACCAACTAGGAAATAAATTCAGAAGTTAGAGAAAAAAGATAGTGAGAGTTTTACTAAGTAAGAAGAAAAGGAAATCAGTCTCTATATTAAGCCATTCATCAGAAAAACTCCAACGGGGCCTAGAAACTTAAGTCCCTATTAGTAGGTTCCTTCTAACATTACTCTTTAGCCTTAGCACCCAATTTCAGGCATTTACACACTTTAATACAAAGTAAAGATTTAAATAGCAACATATGATACTCATAGCTTCACACTTTTATAGAAACCACAAGGATTTGCAGGTTTGACACCTAGATCACACATTAATTCATTTCAAAATAAATCACAGCTCTTTGTGGAAGAGAACATACTTTGAGATTTATGCAACCATAAATGGCCAGTTCTCCTAGTAGCATTTTGAACTGATATCACCTCTAGTATATATGCCAGGTTTTTTTATGTCTAATCCTTAAGTGTTTCACTGCCTTTTTATCGTAATCATGCTTAAGTGTTTCTTTGCCTTTTTATTTTAATCAATTATTTGCTGGTAGCCAGTAATAATACTTGACAATTTCTAGGAAAAACAGATCTTTATTTTTTAATTTGCTTATTTTTAAATGAGTTAAGTAAATCAAGAATCAATACTCCAAAAACATTTTTCATACTTGAAATCTAAGAATTCTTTTCAGCAGAAGCCCAGACCTGAGACAATAGTTTCCTAACACTGCAAAGACCAAAACCAGAAATCCTGCACCATTAGACAACCACCCTTACAAGCTACCTCAATCAAACTCAAAAAAACATTTCATTCTGCCAGAGGAAGAAACTGAAAATATTCTATTTTTCTCCAAATCTCTGCTTTCTACCCAAAAGATTAATTTTTTGAGGGCCAACAAGAATTAACAACAATTCCATGCCAGCACAGTATTTTTCTTCTTTAACTTGTGAT
This sequence comes from Corvus brachyrhynchos, assembly GCF_000691975.1. Classification (NCBI taxonomy): domain Eukaryota; kingdom Metazoa; phylum Chordata; class Aves; order Passeriformes; family Corvidae; genus Corvus; species Corvus brachyrhynchos. The sequence continues at coordinate 11,368,692 of NW_008246060.1, forward strand.
CAGACTGTACTCCAAGCAACAATCCCCAACAGAAAGGTGCTTAAAAGAAATAAGCCACATTACAAAATTCTAAGTGCCACCCAGGCTATCTGCTGCTTAATGATGACATTCACATTGCCTGCCAGACAGAACACAGGACAGGACCTTTGTCAAGTCACTGGTCTGAAAACAAGCTTATCATAGATAGGATTAAGACATAAGCATTACATTCAGAACCAGACTTCCTAAAGTTGAGAACAATTTCACTCAGGCTTAGCAATCAGTTCACTTCTACTTTGGAAGAAAGAAAATAAATCATTATGTATTTGCTTCACTTTGATTATTTTCCTGCCAACTTCTCTAATCTCGTAAGACTCCCTGCATTATGTAACTATCCAAGCCATTCTTAGTTGCTCTCTTTTCTCAGCAAATCAGATAGAAACTGATGGATCAAACTTCCAAGGGTAAATTCATCTTTGGTACTCAATATTTACCAACATCTTTGAAAAGACTAAAGGCTGAAGCATGTGCTTGCACATATTCAACACCAAAAAACCAACGACAGTGATGTTGTGAGGACAGTTTTCATTAATTGCTCTCCTAGCAAGAAAGGAGGAACAGACTTCAATAGTGCAATCATCCCACACGAGACTTCTTTGAATAAAAATACAGGAAGGTTATACTCTACAGGCCTCTGTATTGAACCATACACATTCAGGCTAAAATCAGGAGTTAGTCAAGTTGTATGACTCCTATGGAGAGAGAAGTCTGGAAGCCTTCTATGAGAGCCACAGAAGACAGTATTGACTTACTGTCTTAACCACAACTGCCTTGAAGATCTACTAACAGAGGAAACCATGAAGCCAGACACAGACTCCAATAAAGAGTCTGAGAGACAACAGAATATAACCACTTTAATTATTATGCAAGTAGCTGAATGACACTGCAGTGCACAATTAACTGTACATCTCACCTACCTCTTTATTTCATGTTCAGGCAGGGAGCCCTCACTTTACAGAGACAGTCTTGATAATGGCAAAAGACAAAACCAAACAGAGCATAAGGAATGTGCTCCCAGACGACAATGAGGAAACCACCAGGAAAAAAATTAAAAGGCCTCAATTTCTTTCAGCTGCTAAGGGATATATGTCACTCCATATGGAGATTGGCTTTATGACATTTCTCTTGGTGAAAGCTGCCTGAGTTAGAAACTAAAGGTGTTAGAATCAGATAATCTCGTGACCACACTGACTTTAGTGAGGTAGGTATAGCTCAACTTAGCACCTGGCTGCGTCGGAATAAGGCTTCACAAAAACCAAGCAGAGATCGGTTTGCAAGCTCCACTTGCACGAGCCCCAGTTGTATCCTGCCAGTGCTACTCGAAGTCCCAGAACAGTGCTTCTCTTCCAAGAGAGACGGTCAGGCAATCACCTAAACCCTGTTAAGCTCCAAACTAGACAGCCAATATCATAGTCGGAGCAAAACCAAATCTAAACCCAGAAACAAGCAGTTTCCTCCCTCTGCATTACAACTAAATGAAGCAGGAAGGACTTTTATCCACACATGTATCTGTAGGTGTTGCACACCCAAGTAGAATGTGCAAATGTGGATTCCTTTCTCGTGATTACTGTTGGATGCTAGTCTGTAAAAGCAGAGGAGCATCTGACAGGCTGGGTTCTTAATCTAAATGATCCCCATTGACAACTGACAGTCCTTTCAATGAAGAAGCACCTGAGTACTTAATAACAGAGAATTAACAATCTGACAATAGGTAAGGTACTTGCTCAGGCATTAGTAAGGAAACAGAGTGACACCTTACATGAAAAGCTACCTGAATGCCATTTAAACTTGTCAAATTGCAGAAAAATAGAACTTCAAACTGATAAAACCAAGGTTATTCATTATGTGAACTAATGTCTAATTTTCTTAAATTGCATCCATTTTACACAAGTTAAAACAAGAGAGATCTTCTTTCTCCTGTTTGCTGGAGCAAACTACCCAGCACCACCAAGAACTACTATAATGGATTCTCAGATCCTACAACTAGAAGACACCAAGCCAGTCACCCTTTCTGACCTCCTGTAAAACACAGATCATACCAGTCGTTAAATGAAGTCCCTGGTTTTGAGCATGCTGTCAAGGAAGAGTGAAATTGCCAGCGGAGAAAAATCCATGACAACCCTTAGTAAAACACTCCAGTGGTTAATTAGCCCCATTCTTTTCAAACACAGCTCTTTCTTCTAGTCTAAATTTGTCCAGCTGCAACTTCCAGCCAGCAGCAATCACAGCACACTTGTCAGCTAGATAGAACATTTCTGGTCCTTATATAGGTACTTATAGACTGGTCAAGCCACCTTTAAACCTCTGCTCAATAAGCTAAAGCAGATTGTGCTCTCAGAGCATGTCACTAAAGGACATTTTTTCAGACCTTTTAATCATTCTGACATTGCCTCTGATCCTCCTCCAATTTATCAGCATCCTTCTAGCACTGTTGAAATGAGAGCCAGACACACTATCACAAAAGCAATTGCACCAGTGACAAAGGAATTACCTCTAGCCTCTCATTTTAAAAATCCCTTGTTTTCACACCCAAAGACCTCATTAATCCTTGAGGTTACTTAGGAACTGGTTATTCAGCAGATGCCTCAAGTCCCTCTCAGAGTCTACCCCTTCTCAAAGGGGTCTCCCATTCTGCACCCACAACCTCAATTTCCTAGATGCCAAATTTAACTTTTGGTCCTATTAGGAAGCTCCACATTTGCTTGCTTACATTTTCGTACGTGGTACTACTGTCTTGGAAACCTAATATTACAGAATACCATCTTCCTTGTTGGCACAAGACTTGGGGGAGCATAACTGCAGACTTTAATCACTAATGACCTGGGGGCTTATTTCACATTCACATAATTAAAAAGTATTTAACAACAGATCTAGGAACCAAATGCTGCAGGACCTTACTAGAATCACATATGCTCAGCAGTGATTCCTTACTAACCATCATGTTTAGAGACCTGTCACAGCTGGCCAGTTGGTAATATCATTAGTATGTGCCATGCTAGTTCTCTATCACTTTTTTCCAAAATGTCCTGTGGTAGCAAGTCAACTGCTTTAGAGATGTCTAGAGAATTTCCTTTAATCAACTAAATTTATCAAAAGAGAGATCAAGTTAGTTTGACAGGATCTCTTTTCCATAAACCCAACTTGACTGACATTAATTATATTACTCTTTTTAACTCTTTGCTACTCAAATCCTTTAATCAGCCATTTCATTATTTTGCCCGGGATAAACATCAAGTTGACAGGGCTATAATTACCAGATTTGTCTTGTTTTCCCTTTTTATGCATTGGCACAACATTAGGTTTCTTCCAGGCTTCTGGAACCTCACCACAGATCCAGGAACAAACATCAGTGTCACCAAGAGACAGACATGCCATCATTTTAAAAACTGCTTATGGTTGCACAGGGTAAATTGGCTCCAGCACCTACATACCTGTCACAGGATGTGTATCACGGATCTCACTGAAGCACAACTAAGCCAGGAGCAAACACCAAGAAAGGACAAGTTAAAATGCTAGATGGCAGGTGCCTCAATCTAGCACACTTTCAAGGACTCAAATAACCACAATAGCATTTCAAGACTCCTTTGAGAGGAAAGCCCTCCTCAGCTGCCTCCTGACCTGTCCATCCAACAGACCCCTGAAATGCTGCCCTGCTTTGCATGGTTTGATCAGAGACTGTAAATCAGAGCAACCGTGAGAACTGTGCACAAGTGAGCACATTTGGGAGAGCAGTAACAACTCATTACCATGAGAGGAGATGCTGTTTGCTGAAGCCTTCTAGGCATGGACTCTAATTGAAATCAATGCTGAACTCTCAAAGTCAGGAGATACATAAGCTTAAAGATGTCAGCAAAAATCTAACTTGTAATGAAAAAAAGATTAGACAAGTGGAAACCAGGCTACGAAGGGGCTAGAGGGCCTAGATGGAAGTGATAGCTGATGTAAGAGATGGGGACATGTCAAAGAGTAAGAAACATTGCAGAAGGGCAATAAGGCAGCAAAGGAGAAAGAAGCAGTTAACATGGAAAGAATGGTGGAGGAGAAAGATATTAAATCGATGGTACCACCGCAAAGCCAGATGCAATTGCTTGAAAGCATGTTTCAACAGTCCCCTCTCAGCCTGCTTCAGTCAGCTTTCACAGCCTTTGCTCAGTGCTGTCAAGTGCCATCTCAGTGCACAGAGGGGAACAAATATTACAGGCAGCAAGAAAATGAAACTGAGCTTTCAGGGTGAAAACCTGGATCTCCTTACCACTCACTGCAGTCATGTGACTGTAGCTGCTCTGCTCTCCAGGGCTGTAACACAACCTGTGTTAACACTGGGCAGAGCCAGACGCTTGGCTCTGACAGAAATGGTAGACAACGAAAGTCTTGTTGGTGGAGGTGCTGTAGGTCAAGCATCTTATTTGCCTCCTGACACAAGCATCATGATGCTGCATTTTTCTGAAGAGGGTAAGTCACCAATCCAAGAAACCTCATTATTTCAAAGAGCCACTCTCACCCTTAAAAGCAACCTTGGGCTTTTAAGATTGAAGATAGGGGTTGTGCATTTCCAATCTTATCCCACTGCATTGCCCAAATTAATTTTGGTAGAAAGAGGCAAAAGGAAGGAATAGCATTTCTGTCTCAGAAAAAAAGCAGGATGCTGAGCAGTGAGGCAGTACGGCAAAAAACCAGAAGAGGGGTATATTTTGAAAGGACGTGGATAACTGTAACCTGACTGCACAAGACCTTCAACTGCAAGGGTGACAACACTGGCAAGGGAATGGTAGCTGTGCCTCACTTTCATGGCAGCAGACACAAACAGAAAAAAAAAAAAAAAAAAAAAAAACACAAGAAGTACCATCAATTTACTAGGTTTAGTAAAACTTTATTATGCTACGTTCAAAGCATATTTACCTCTATGTAAAACAATACCAAACTCATTGCAGACCTGACCAAATTGGCTGACAACTCAGAAGAGATGGCATAGCTAACAGCAACCAAGCTAAAATGTTGGGACTAAATCAAACTGACAATGTCCCTTTAAGGGAACAAGCATACCCAAATAGGTCTATTTTTAAACCACTTTTGCAGAAGGCTGCTGCCATTTCTGACACTGTTACCAGCAGCCAAGACAGCATCTGCGGCAGCAATTTAACAGAGACAGTATAGTGGCAGGAAGCTCTTCTACCTCCCTCCCCAGCCTTGTCTCAGGAAAAGAGCAGTAAAGAGAATTTAATGAATTTTGTTCCCCAAAAAATTCGAAGCAAAGCAACCAGCATACGGTGCATTCATCAAATGGAAAACTGTAGCTGTGGCTATACACACTCAGCGCTCTGATCTTTCAGGCAGTGGTGTTATTGTTAGTCAGACCACTCGTGGCTCCGGAATATCAAAGAGGGAGAGATGCAGCAATTCATCAGTATATGTAAGAAATGGGTGAGATTAAATCTACAGCCAGAGCCACAAGGTAGCAGACTTCAACTCCTGGTACAGATTGGTCTCTAGAGGACCTTTCCTCCTCTCCTCCACCCAAACAAAATTAATTCATTTTTCAGAAAGTCTGTTAGGTGTTAGGGGAAAAAAAGAAATCTTTCTATTGTCATGTGAAGAAACAACACTATTCCTTCCAGTGTAACTTAAAAGACATCAAAATTTTTATATGTTCTTATACTGATTTTTTTTATAACTTCTGTGGTCATTCCTATGCAATATATGGAAACACAAGTCTGAAGAGGAGATGTAGCACACCTGGTCAAAGGACCCATTTAAAAATACTTAAGACCATATTAGACGTGGAGGAAAAAAGCCTACAAATCCTATAGTATGAAGTATTTTTCATCTTCCGCTAAAGTAACACTAGTGAAGAGTTAATTGATCTAGCTGATTCATGCAGAAGTAAAATCCAAGAGATGCTCCATGCATCAGGAGGGGTGTAGTTTTAGATTAGTAAGTTCATTGACACAGCTCTTAAAACTTGCTCATTTGCAGCCTGTATTTTCACAAAACAGGGAAACAGATGCTAATTAACAGCAGTGCTTCTGAGAGCTGAGTAGTTACACCCAATATTGGCAGCATTCTAGGTTTCCACACTAGGGAATATGACATTAACATGGGTCAAGCCATCTCTGCAATTCTTCAGATTTCCTTCACATTGTGGAACATGATTTAATAGAGGCACAACCTCCCCAACACTTTCCCTTTTCCCATTAACAAACTTCTAACAACCCTGTGGCATGCTCAGCAAGTGCTTTGCAGCAAAGAACTACCAGAGAGACACTTAAACTGTTTCAGCTGTCTTTCATACAGTTTTAACACCATGTGATCAACAAACACTACAGACCACAGCAATCCACAAACTGTAACTTCATTATCTACTGCAAAACCGAACAGCTACATGGACTGCAACAGTGCAGCACAGAGTTCATAAAGCATCCTCTTCTAACCTTAAAAAGCATAATTTCCAGAGCATAAAGTGCTCCCTTATTCATTAACATCAAAACGTCACTAATGGTGCCACTAGACATCAAGCAGCATCCTTTTGAGAATCTGGCACATTCTTCACTCCCAGCTTTCAGATGAGTACAGCATTCAGCTGAATAGCTTTTTCAACAAATGACATGTCACAGCCTTGACACAAAAATACTTGCACCTTGTCAATCATTCACTCACCATCAAGTTCCAATGTTCATCTTCACAGAGATAAATTTTATCTGCACTGCAGTTAATGTTAAATACGGACTCACAGAGGAGAAGATGAGCGTAAGTAAAAGTACAAAGTAATTGTGGCAAATCAGAGAAAATACCATGTCATTTGTACATTAAATAGGCAACTAGGAACTTCTGTAGCATGTAGACATTCAGGCACATGGAACAACAAAAGCTGAGGGTTAGATGACAAGGATAGAAATGTAAGCAGATATGGATGGTCTCCAATTTTAAAATGCTGACCTAGATGTCCCAGCCCAAAGGTTAGCTACTGTTTTATCTGTCAAGGTTGTTATACTACAACCATCACTATAATATAACACAGCCAGTCAGGTACTTTATTGCCGGAGAGAAATCCATGTGTCATTTCCAACACCCCAGTTATTTTTTTGATAGATGTATAAAACAAAGCACTATTGTGCACAGCAAGTTGCCTGTACTAGCCAAGGCATCATTCACCACACCATTCAAACCAATTCAGTCTGAACTAAAAAAAAAATAAAAAAGGTAAAAATTAAACATAAGCATTTTAGAATTATTCAGGAAAAATATTAGTAATTACTAACTTTTGTACTTAATCTCTCTGGGTCTATATCACAAAAATAATTCAAATATCTTAAGATGCCTGTGAGGAAAGAGCACAAGCCACCTTAAGACCTAGTCTGGCATTTCAAAAAGGTGCAAAAGAATTAAATTCAAAAGAGCTGGCTCCTTAATACTTGGACGTCACTTCAGAAATAACAATCTAAGATACCTGGAATGACAAAGTTGTCCCCACTGAATCCAGATGCTAGTGGAATTGATCATAATGCAAGATACAAGCTACAGGAAAGGTCTTGTTTAGTATTACACTCTTCCTGCTTTTCAGAGTGATTTTAGAGTTGTCTTGGCCTCATTCTCCCCTCCTCCCCCAGCAGGCTTACACTGAATGGTATAGTATTTCACAATTGCATTTTTAATGGAGAACTACATTTAATAGAGAAGGCCATTTTCTAGCATAGCACCACTTTGACACAATGTTTTCAACCAGCATGTTCCCAGACTTTTCCCAGTCCTCCCAAATCACCCAGTGAAGACACTTTAAACATCTGTACATGCCATCTTCCATGGAGATCCTGTTGGGCCACCTCACATAGCTAGGACACAACTGAGTTTTTATCAGGCATGTCTCACTCTAGAGTTAAGGATTTGGATATATTATTCCTCTCATTTAGCATTCTGTTTATTTCCTTTTATCTTGATGCCAAACATCTTAGACAATAACAGATTAAACAAACTAGTCAGTCATCATAGATCATCTAAGCTGATAGACAACAGTTCTAAGGTTATTAATTCCTATAGATTTTAATATCCCATTGAACAGCCCAATGTGATTAACTCAATTTAATTCAACGCCACTCATTCATTACTTTGAGCTCTTAACTTCCACATGATAGGTCATCTGGATTTCTGTCTCCTCAGTTTTCTTTTCATCCCTGTGTCATAGATCAGGTTACTCTAGACAGTATTTGCAGTCAAAGACCTCAGAGAAACAATTCAAGAGCAGCAAGCTTCAATAAAGCAATCTCTCCATTAAAGAAGGCTTAAAATAATCCCTCTTTGAATGTAGCTGCTGCTGCTTTAGTAAGAACCCCTCCAGTGTGGGGCATTCCCAAGACTCTAGGCAATGGATAACTGGCAGGATGGATAGCCAGGACACACTGGAAGACCGTCTCCATGTTCAATGACAGCAGATAAAAATCACAGAATCATCAAGGTCAGAAAAGACCTCCAAGATCACGTCCCTTTGACCAAACACCCCCATGCCACCTAAACCATATCACTAAGTATCACATGCAGTTATTTCTTGAACATTTCCAGGGATCATGACTCCACCACCTCCTCTGGAAGTCCATTCCAATGCTTAGACACCCTTTCAGTGAAAAAACTTCTTCCCGATATCCAATGAGAACCTCCCCTAGCACAGCTTGAGGCTATGTCCTCATGTTCTGCCACTGGCTGCCTGGGAGAAGAGGCCAACCCCTTCTTGCTGCAACCTCCTTTCAGGTAGTCATAGAAAGTGATAAGATCATCATTGAGCCTTCTCCAGACTAAACAACTCCAGCTCCCTCAGGCCCCTTCCTCATATGACTTATTCCTTAGACTGTCAGACCAGCCTGCTCTTGTGCCTCTCTCTTTTGGCATTTTGATCCTTTTTCAAGCTACTTTGGGAAGGCTGGAAGCACTAGACATCCTCTTTTCACAGTGGCCTCTATGCACAGAGCTTCTTCCTGCTTTACTGTGCCAGTGCAACACAACCATATGTCCCTTTCTAAACCCTTTTATCTAAGGAGGGGTCTCGGATATGAACACTGGCACGAGGGAGAGAAGGAACATAATAGCAAGTACTGGAGCTCTTAAAGCAATGTATTTTTCTGCTGGTTCTAAATAATTTTATTGTATCTCAGATTTCCATCACATTATCTCAAATGGCAGGAACTGGCCCACCACTTGCTTTCATAGCATTGCCATTACTGCAAAGAAGCATCTCTTTTAATGGTGCCAGGGTTATTGGTCCAACAGGAAAAAAAAGGGATTGTGGTAGGGTGCCCATTTACCCACTGCTACCTCATTTCATCAGCCATTTATCAACACATTCTTCATTTGGAGAAATAAAATCAATGGTAAGTGGAGCTCTTTCCGTGCATTTAACTTCCCTGGCGTGATACAGGTGGTAACACAGCTGAGATCAAACACTTTCATCTTTCCTCCAGAGCCAGCTTGGCTGCAGACTAGCTGCTTCTCAATTAGAGATTGCAGTATTTCTGGAAAGGATTATTTGTGCTTTCTACAGCTCAGATTTGCCTCGCTGTTGCTTTTTTTACTTAAAGAACAATCACCTTCTTCTTACTAGATCATTCACCTTTTACCCAAGGTCTGTAAGAAATAAAAAGGCCCAGCTCAAGTGATGTATGAGACGTAAATCTATGGGAAACTTTAAGCAGATATGAAGACCGAGATTTTAGAACACTGATTCTGTGTTACAGTTTATAAATCCTGTCACACACTGCAATAAGCATTTCTCTGTTAGTTTCCTGAAAGAGAAGGGTTATAACTGCATTTTGAATAAAGACCAAGGAAGCTTCAGGAGATCTCCTGGTTTGTTGCCAAGTCATTTCTGTACCCTGAACATTGTTACTCCATGTTAGGATAACAACAGTTCCCTGACAACAATTGCCTTGCACAGCAAATTTTACCAAGTTTAATTTCTTCAAATATCCATGAGGGCAACAGAAAAGGAGTGCCACCATTCCAATGCTTTGCAGGGAGAAAGATGTACTGCAGTAGCTTGTTCCACTTTCAGAATTCTTTTTCTTGGTTTTATATTTAATAAGTAAAATTAAATATCCCAGCTCTAGAAAAATTAGAGATCCTGGAATCAAAAGGTTAGTAATGACTTATGTTTCCATAGCACCATAAATGAGATCTCTGTTATGGCTTGTAAGAATGGCTGATACAGAATCAACACCTGAAGAGAAGTCATACCAATACAAACCTTTTCTTTTTGAGAGGGCAGAGTATTTCATAATGTAAACCAAGGAACAAGAAAGAACAACTAGAAGTTCCTATTTTTGGCATAAATTCCCCATGATCTCTTTCATGACACTTACTACTTTGTGTGGTTTAATATTGTAGTAGAATACTTCAGATCTTTATCTGCATCCACACCTCCCTACATCACCTGCAGGGTCCACAGGATGATAGTATGCCACTTTTAATTCATTTAAGTTTCTACACATTTTTGTTCGTTAGTATTTGCTTCAGTTGTTCACTCTTTGCAATTTGTCAGCACTTCACAAGTAATGATTCAAAATAACTCAGATGCCTAGTTTTCAAGTTTAAAGCCGAATGACCTGTAGTCTCACTCCTGACACTGAGATCAGTAACATTTGGCTGACACGTAATGTTACAGATTTACACATACAAGTTTCAAAACACTACATACTGGAGACACTTCCCCCACCTTCAGGCTAGCTCCTCATCCAGTAATGTACACGTTGCGTTTTGCACCTTGTGAATTCCTACTATGCATGTAGCTCAATAAATCAGCACTTATAAATCAGCCACAGCCTCTGTGTTGCATCCATCTTCCCACTCCCTGCCCTGAAATGCTCTGTCAGCAAAGGCTTGAGCTATTGGCTCTGCAGGTGCAGGTAGATCAATATTAAACACATGGCAGTTTAGTCTGCAGTGACTAATTCTAGCTCTGCTCCACCAGTCATTCAAGAGTGCAGGTACCTGGCTGAGATTACCAACATACTCAGCACTGACCAAAGTCACCAGTATAACTCTTGTTGAGACCCAGCATACAGGTTCTCCCATAAGCACTGATTATACTGGCCATGGACAAAAGTGTTCCTGAAAGTTGAGGAAGTAGGACCACATTAAAAGACATACCAGATGGTTCAGAATGAGCCGTTGTGTTGTGGTTAACAGCTCTTTCACTTGCTGAAACCCACAAACCTTAGCTCTCCTGAGAATAGGCACATCTTGCCACATCCATACTACATAAAAAACTATCTGTCAGCTTAATTTTTAATCTTTGCCACAGAAGAAAAATGGGTACCCAGAACTCTCACTTCACTACCTTTTACTGATATTCAACGCAAAGTGGAATCCAATTTTTATACACATTTTAGGTTGCACCTTGCCTGACACTCAAAGAAGTAAAATCATGGAACTGTATAAAAGAGAGGAAAAATGCACACCAGAGACCAGGCTGAAGCAGCACAACTTTGCATAAACTGTTTTCATCTCCAAAAACAATACTGACTCTTAATTCCATCAACATTTCCTCTTACCACAGAGCTAGGAAAACGGCTTTGCTGCTGAAGTACCACATGATTTTCAGCAGGGTATCATCGTAAGTTAATGAAAAGAACTGGGATATGATAGAAAAAAAACACCTTATCTTTAGTCTGCTTGGAAGGGATGTCGAAAAACAACATCAAGGAGGCGGCAGTGTTCCAGCCACAGGTATCACAGGTTAGTATATAGACCCAGAGAAAACATGGGAGGGCAGCAAGTTGATCCAGGGGTGCAAACACTACCAGAGACCATAACTCATGCTTCAGATGGAGAAAGATGCCAGCATTTAAAAAAAAACAAAACAAAACAAACCCCACACTCTACCTGCCCAGCTCAGCTGTGTGGACAGGCAATAAAAATAATTCATACTGCAAACTTGGCACCTCTGTCAAGGAAGACAGCATGCCTATCATGGAGTGTCATGACATGCTACAGACAAACAAAGCCCTTCACGGCTTTCAATTGACAGGTTAATCAAGCACAAGAACGATTTCCTTCCTTCCTGCATCACCACGAGAATGCAGTTTCCTCCAGAGCAAAACACTGAAGAGATTTAACAGCAAAAATGTAACTCCACACTGTAGATAGTACAAAGGAAGCCACAAAGGTAGGTGAATGAAGGAAACAGTCTACAGCTGGAAAATAGCCAGTTACTGGCAATAACCCTGGTTGGGAATACCACTTGTTAATGGCCACTTAAGTCTCTGCCTTAGAAACTCACCTGCAAGGAACTCCACCAGTTAAAATAAAAAGAACAAGTCACCCAAGTCACCTAAAAAATCATCACTCCATCTTCTGCAGCATCCAAGGTTTCTGCATTCGAGTGCTCACCTGAGCATCCTCAAGATCTTTCCAATCACAACCTGAGTTCAGCTCTCAGAGCTGAGGTACACGGGGGCTCCAGACTGCCATGACAGACTGTTCCATGCTGTCAGTAGGTACCGTGAACACTCTGTCAGACTGGATCCTTGCTCTGGACCATGGTGTCATGGTTTAAACTCAGGCAGCAACCAAGCCCCACACAGCCATTCATTCACTCTCCCACCAGCAGAATCAGGGAGAGAATCAAAAGGGTAAAAGCTAGAAAAGCTGTGCATTGAGATAAAGACAGTTTAATAGGAAAAGTAAAAGTCACACATGCAAGTAAAGCAAGGAATTAATTCACTGCTTCCCATGGGCAGGCAGGTGTTCAGCCATCTCCAGGAGAGTAGGGCCCCATCACATTTAATGGTGACTCAGGAAGAGTCATCACTCCAAACATAACCCCACTTCTTCTCCCTGGTGCCACTCTTGGGGAAGTGACAGAGCAGCTGCATGGTACTTGGTTGCTGGCTGGGCTTAAACCATAACACAAGGGCACGTTTTTACAGGCCCCAATATGAAATATGCAGGCCATTGCATTTACATGCAGCCTTCACGTTCCAGCTGCTTTAGGAACAAGACAATAGTCCACGGAGAATGCTTCTCTGCTCTTTCCTCTTGTTCTTTTGCATACCCTTGAGCTGGTTTGCTTTTAGCCAAATGCCAAAGATACCAGGCCTTCATCCTCCATGGCAGCACTCTACCCCACAGGGAAACACATCAAAGCTGTCAGTTCTACACACACATCACCATTTACTGAGAAATTGCCCTGTCCTATTGCCCACCCACCCCTCAACAGATAAGCAACTTTCACCACATGTGTCAGTCTTCAGTACAAAATGGAAAAGCCTGCAGCCAAAGCAACAGCTGCCATAGTCAATTTAGCCATTGGTAAAAACAGAAGTGAGGGAGAGAGAAGCCCACTGAAACTCTGTAGTCTCTGCTATTTTTATTACAGAAGACCTTGATCAACACCATTTCAGATGTAATACCTGTACACATTAAGACTCTGGATCAGGGTAAAGTCCCAATACAGGAGACATGCAAGAGAACTAGTATTTCTGTTTCTACAACCCATTAATACAGTGACCACATGACTAAAGTCACAAAGCGAAAACTGGGATTTGTGTCTCCTGTGACACTGATCAGCACCAGAGTAGGGAATAAGAGGCCATTCACATGCAAGAAGTCCAACAGCCAAAAAGGAGCCTTTAAGAATGAAATTCAGTGGGCAAGCCTCAAAACCGTCAAAATCAAACTCTCATGCTAATGCTCCTAAGCTGCTCCCGGGCCCTGAAATGCCTTCATTACCTATGTGGAATGATTCAGTAGAGGTGAAGACCGAACACCAGACCCACAGCACACATTCAGACCAGACAATCCAGCAGCAATTTTCCTTCTCCTGAGCTCACTTTTACTAAGCCTTCAGCAGAAGGCTCTAAACAAGATCTCAAGCCCCAGGCTGTAAGCAGTGTTTTGGTGGGATGGTTTTTTGTTTGGTCATTTTCCTTCTGTTGGAACATACTTTCTACTCACGGATGATGCAAGGGGGAGACAAAGAAAGAACTAAGAAGAGCTATAAGCCTTTTGTCTATACCATTAGCGTCAAAGATGTGCTCCTATATTCCAAGATGCTGCTGAAATCACATAAATTCACAGCCCTCTCCGCCTTGCAGGATGCATTTCCCATGCCCTCCAACCATATCTGTGTTTGTACTACTGTGGCAAGTAATGACTCCAACCAGAGGAGGACTCCATGATGCCAAAGGCAGGACAGCTACAGTAAAGAAACAGCTCCTGCCCCCAAAAGCAGTCATAATTTAAAACAAGGTGAAATGAGGGGGATGAACCAAAAACAGATGACAAGGTAAAAGGATGGAAAGCTATTATATGAATAGGACTTTTAACTGACAGTCTCTACTCCCTCTCCTGTTTTTCACTGAGCTTAGCTACCCACAACCAACACATAATAAAGACTAAAACCATGAATTGGAGTTTTAGGCCTTTTTTTGGTCCAGAAAAGGGCAGAAATACAACAAAGAGCTACCTTAATGCAGGGAAATTCAGCTGTTCCCATGCTCTTTTAAGCAAGTAATTACAAGTGATTGGGTGATTCTCTAGAGGTGTGTTAGGGGAGGCAGGGATTTAAATGCTGCTCTGAATTTTACAACAGGGGAAGGTACTTATCTACCCTGACCTGGCCCTGCTTTTTATGACTGGCTTATTCCATTCTCAGATGCCTAAAAACGATGAGAAAGAATGAGAAAGTGTGGGAGTACCCTTCTTTTATCCCTGCCTGAAGCAAAGAGAATGTTTAATTTATAGCATGCCCACTACACATACCCCTCCACAGCTTGTATCACTCAGAATCCACAGCAGAAGGACATGACATTTCTCCAGATTGCAATATGTCCATTCATTTTCAGATACCAGTACCACTGTTTAGGGTAACTACTGCACACCAGGAAATTACTAGGGGGGAAAAAAAGAAAGAAAAAACAAAACAGCCATGTGCCAAGAAAAAAGGGGACACATGTGCCAAGCTCTTTTCCAAGAAGATTATGCTAGAAAACTAAGCAGTGATCTGAAAGGATAACTTCAGATGAATAGACTCATATGCAGCCCATGTACTTAGCCCGTATGCCAACTGCCAATATAGCACAGCTCTGCTATTCATCCCATCTGATTGTAAAAGGGTGGGAGTTGGAAGCTTTGCACTGCCAAAATGCCAGCCACTAGCCAAAAGGTACATTTGGTTGCTTGTCAGTGCAGCAGATGTGAAATGGGCAGCCTTTCCCTTCTCTGACCTCCTCAAGGACAGCAAAAGCAGCTCCAGAAAAGAACGGAGATCAGCAAAACTAACTGATTTTCTGAAAGTTCTGCTTTTTGGCACTATTCCCACATCATGGGGTTTTTTTCCACCAAAAATTTGTCAAGAAAAAATAACCCCCTTAATATTTATCTCTTGTATAAGAAAATCCAGGGAGCTAAGGACATCCAGATTAAACAAAAAAGGAGAGAGTTATCAATAGCAGCAAGGAGGGCTTGTGCTGACAGGATTAAGAGGAATGCTGACCAGCATGAGGAAACACATAGGACTAAGACAGCACAGAACCATAAGCCCATATGAAATCTCTCTGTTTTCTCTTACAAATACCCTGCTTACTCACTGCCTTTTGAAGCACTAGAACATGTAATGGGGTATCCCATATCTGGAGGCACTTTTTAAAAAATTCAATAATCTTTTAAGTACTGGGGAGAGAAGTTGCTGCACCTTGCTGTGTAGCATGGAAGAAAACTACTGTGACCATAAATACAGAAGGAGACAGCAGGAGGAAAGGAGTTTCACTTCATGACTCCAGTTGAATCAGTGCTGGGTAGAAATCAGGTGCAAACAGGCCAGCTAGAAATCTGTATGTAACAATTCTACCCTTAGGAGATATTCCTCCAAATAAAGATATGACAAAAAAGCAATCTTGCTGCTTAACAGAACAATAAATATCTGCCCAATCCTACCACACTATAAAACAGACAAAAGAGGGAGTTAACTGCAGCAGCTAGGCAGATTGCACGCAAAACAGACACAGCAGAGATGTGAGCAGATGTACAGAGGAGAGGCTTCACAGAGTTACCATCCTGAAGGGGAAAGGATGCTTTGCTTCTTGGTATGCTTTCCACCTTCTAGGAACTCCACCAAAAAACTGACAAGCCAAAGATACTCAGTTTGAGCCTTAAAAAGGCTAAGATTTTTACATCTGCCTGTTAGGAAGAACTCCTGTATTACATATGACTCTAAGCAAGCTGATTGGATAAATCCATGGGTGATAAGCTTTATAAAAGTTACTCATTTAATTAGCCATTGCATTCTCAAATCGGGAGCTGCATTTAAAGCCACTGGGACACTGAAGTTATTAAAAATAGGGTTTATTTACAGAGCCATTCTTAGCAGCATATTTAGTTAATAAAATATAGGTAAATTGTATGTGCTATTAATAAGCTTATTAAATAAGTTAACCCAAGCACATTTCTGACTTAATACAGTAATCCATAACTTTCTCAGAGAACCTCTCCTTCCCTCTTCAAGGGAATTTACAGGGACCAAACTCCTATTTTTAAATTCAGCCTATAAGCGGAATATTCAAAGAGGTTAATTTGAATGACCAATGTTTTAACACGTTCTACCCAATCAGAATAATAAGAACTTTAACAACATGCTCCACTTAGTCACAACTCCCTTAAAACAAAAAAAAAAAAAAAAAGTTCTTCTGTTACTGCCAGGAAATTATGGAATTTCACCTTAGCAAGTCTACAATACAGTAATAAAGATCAGATGGAAACATCTCTATACACAAAACACACTTCCATCTACAAAAACACCATCAGCACCTCCAGCTGGAAATGCCAGGGGACACTAGGAACCAATTGTCGCAATGAAGAACTAGGTTTCTCAATTACTATGTGGTTATTGTGCTCTCTCAATTACACATAAATATCTATGAGATTTCCCAACTACTCCCAAAGTGAACTAACAATATTCTTACTATATTCCATTTCCCTCTCCAGCCTAGAGAAATGTCACAGTTACATGCACACATGCAAGTCAAGGATGAACTAGAAGATGTATTACACTGATCAAAGAGAAAGACAAGCCTTTCTCCCTTAACAGCTGAAGATTCATAACTTTCCCTCTCTTCTGCCACTAGTTTCTCTACCTGCTATCTCTACACAGAAGTAGGACGACTCAAAAAACATTCCAGTTCCTGAGATTCAGTTTTTTATAACAATATTTCAGTAACTGACGTCTATCCTTTCTTCAAGCTTCCGAAGTCCACAAATGGTTCAGTCATTCACTCCACGCAATATGAGATATTTAAAACTCTGACACCTACACTTGATCTAATAATACAGAGTCAGAAAGCAACAGGCATTTACAGAACACAATTCATTTTCAGAGATTTTTGGCTATCTACCTTAATATGTGTTGTGCATCCAGAAACATTTGTTTCTCTGCGCCAATGATATACAAAAGTCTAGTCAGATGCAGGTGGCTAAAGATATTAAGCTGAACCCCTTAAATTCAGATTTACAGAGTACTTCTTCAGAGAACTACAATAGGTGAAGCAAAGACACAAAATTAATAATTTCTTGAATGGTGCCAGAAGTATACTTGCAAATAATATTTAAAAATCCCATACTAGTTTCCCAACTCAACTTACTTGTCACAGTTGCACAGTTTTTCAGCTCACCTCAGAGCCAAAGTCAAGGGTACCCTTTTGCTGCCCTGCACACAATTTTTCTTGCATCTCCCATAAGCAAGTCCAGTCCCCAGTTCTCATTTTCAGGCCCTCCTCAGAGTTTGATCTGATGATCAAACACAGTTCACTGCTTCAGTATCTGTTCCCTTAGTGCAGGCTTGAAAACACCAATAGCCCTTTCTTTACCTGAGATAATATCTTGTGAACAGTTCATTCCTGATCATTCTGCATCAGGTCCAAGATTTTTTTTCACCCACCACCCACTGTGTTACATTAGAATAGACAAAAAGGGAAACAAGTTCCACAGTCTAAATGGCTTTCACAATCTCAAAAGGAAGGGAGGCAATATGGAGATGAGGGAGGGCAAAGCAACCCCAACCACCAACAGTTTTGTTGCACACAATCATAAACAACTAATGATGAAAGTTAACATTTTGTTTTTACAAACATCTAGGAGGAACTAGATGTTCCTCAAAATTAGATAAACAATGCTAATGCTGTGCACTGACTTAATAGGTAAATTCCTTTATAATGGCAGAAAGCAGTGGGAAGAAGCAGGATTTTTCACTTTTGTCTTCCTACAATTATCATTTTTATTACTCAGGGTTTGGTTTGTACTGGGGATACTTTACAATACTTCACTCAGACACTACTGTCCCTTAGGAGTGGATTCTGAAAGGATCATTTTGCTACCTTCTGGGTTCAAGGCTCAAAAAATGTGTTATACCAAGGGAAAACTCAGACACTACTGTCCCTTAGGAGTGGATTCTGAAAGGATCATTTTGCTACCTTCTGGGTTCAAGGCTCTAAAAATGTGTTATACCAAGAGAAAGAGAAGTGAAGGATAACTTGCTGTAGTACTACAGTACCAAACACTGGAAAAGAGCAGCTTAGCCAGAGTTTGATGTGCTTTAGTGAAAAAACAGAACAATATATGGCATCAGCCTGCAACACCAGCAAGCAGTATTCTTTGCCAGAGAGTCAGGAGGACCCAACATGTGTATAGTCAAATATTTTATGTGTATTAATGCCTAACAAAAGCTGTTGGTATTGTCCATGTTAAGCCAAAATTTCCAAGGCTTCAGGGAATCCCCAGGAACTCCTGGATTCTCACACTACATCAGATTCTGTGTGGTGACAAGAACAGTCCTTCAATGCCTGCACACCTTATAGCTTTGTAGCTTTCTCCTTCAACTCAGTGAAGGAAAAACTACCTTCTAGTGAAAGATTCCCTGCCTCTAGTGAAAGGTTCCCTGCCCATGGCTAGGGGTTGGAACTAGATGATCTTTAAGGTCCCTTCCAGCTCAAACCGTTCTATGATGACCTTACATGCATGGCCTCAGAAGATGTAACTTATTTCAAAGCATCTAGATTGCTCTGCATTTTTCACTGTCTTTACTTCATCAGTCCATTTAGAACACACCAGTTGTCACTTCCGTGCTTTAAGACAGCAAATAAGTCTGATCCAACATAACAGAGACAGGCTTTCAAGCGTGGTGAATATTTGGGTCTTCAAGATTGTTTCAGCACCAGAAGACCCACTACTTCTTCTAAGGATGTGCCAATACAAAAAACCATGGAAAAGATAGAGAACTGGGGAGGAGCAGTCAGCCTCATGTTTACTAGAATTTTTACAGGACATACAGCACTTGGTCCATTATGCCACTTGCCCTTTTTAAGGCCAAGCTGATTCCACAATAAACACCAAGTCCACATTTCATGCCTTATTTTATGTATACAAAAATTCTGTGGGTACATAAACATCAAAAAGCTAAACAGTCCATGAAAGAGACTGCAACAAGGCTGGAGGAGTTACTAAACTCCATTTGGTCACAGAAATTGTCTCTGCCTTGGAATGAGACAAACAACTTTGATTTTCCAAAAGGCATTTTATCAGGAAGGCGTACGTAATTACCCATGTTCTCCAAAGCATCGAGACAGACGACCAGCTGCATACCTATCCTCCTCCTGGCCTAGCTCCCAAGTACTCTGGCATTTCCCACTGTTGCCTGCATGAATGTGACTGAAGACAAAGGCAAACTGCATTAAGGTTTCTGGCAGTTGGGTAGCACTTCATGTTTTAAGGATCCCAGCCTAGGATTCAGTTACAACAGTAACAGTTTACAACATGCTACAAATACCCTGTTAGGAAACATAACAGCTCCAAACTGCTTTGTACTGTGAAATATGTCAGCAGAGCTTTGCCAGGGTACAGCCACGTTAAGTATTCTGTATATCCTTGAAATCCAAAAGTTTGTGCCATCAAATCTGACTAACTTCTCACATACACTTCCTGGATAGGAAACTGAAGGTGGCTAGATTAAGTTCTAAAATTCTGTTTGGTTTGGGGGGCTTTTTTGGTTGGTGGTGTTTTTTTGGATTGGCTTTTTTTGGAGGTTTTTTTTGGGGGAGGGGGTTATTTCAAGTAAAAATAGTTTCCTGTTCTGCATCATTTGCTTCTGTCCTTCTAAAACAGGACATGTGAAAATCCAGAGGCAAATAAGAGCAGCTTCTCTTCAGTGATATGATGTGACCAGAACTTCAATATACCTTCTCCAAGTTACCTGTTACCTCTGAAGCCTCATTCAGAAAATCACTTACCTCTTTTTAAGGAAAGAACACTTACCATAATAAGGAGATACTGCCCTTGTTACAGCTTTAATTTAATTTAATTGCCCAATTACAGCTTCTCCCATTTTCACAAGAGACTATATTATTTTAAGTATTCCTCTGCCTAGCAGAGTCTTTACTTACATCAAGCAGGTACAGTGTAATTTATTTCAGATAAAGATGAAGGGAGAAAAAAGGTAAAGCTCTCAGGAAAGGGCACAGCAGGACTGTGTTTCCCCTCTGTGGCAAAATGTAGCAACTTCCAGAACAAAATGGCACCAGCAACCATCTTTAAAAAACACACAAAGATATAGGGGGAGAGGGAGAAAGAAAAAAAAAAAGTCCTAAAAGACTAGCAGTTCTACAGCTGTATTTGGAATAAGGGACTACCCACAAAAGGAATGCAAGGTGAAAAGGACTATAGAGAACATGGGGTGCAAAGGAAAGACTGTGAAGTAAATTTCTCCCAGATATTTCTTCAAAGAGCATGGCAAATTCAGGAACAGGTTCCATAGCAATTGCGCAATGCAACCTAAAAGAGCTAACTCTTGTCCAGGGATATTTATGATGCTTTATACAGGGAGGCTATTATCCCTTGGAATGGACTACAGAAGAATCATTTTGCTACTTCACGGGTCCAAAGCTCTAAAAATCTGTGTTACACTGAGGAGAGTAAAAGTGAAGTATGCAGAAGTGATCAAAAGAGAACAGGCGGGTTTTATAGCCTGCAGGGGAAACAACTGATCATATATTCTTCCTATGACAAACAACTGAGAAAGTAATTGAGAGCCTAGGAGAAACCAATGTTGTTACCTCAGCATTATTGATTTTCAGCAGACATCTTAATCTAACACATGACAAAACTTTGGTCATTCCAGTAAGATATAGCTTTCAAGGAAAAATTATATTTATAAAGGTAGTTTATGGTTCAGTTAGAGATTCTTATGAAGTCAAGCTCAGGCTATAAAGGAATGGAAAGAAAAGGACTTCTTAAAAACAAAATGGATAGAAAGTTCGATTAAAAGGTGAAAATACGATTCAAGTATACTAAAGCAGAAGGATCTTCTGATCTTCAAAACACTAAAAGGAAGCAGTAAAAACATAACTTTAAAATACTATAGTAAGAAAGCCTTATTCTTATCAAAGAGATGAGTGGCACTGAAGATTCACAGTTCACCAGTTAGGCATTCTTTAAAAAATTTCTTGCAAAATTTAACAGAAACATTCCATGTTTATAGTAAAAGAAACTGGGGTTATTTAGATGTAAATATATAAAAAATGAAGTCATAATAGGATAAGAAGATAAAAGTCCATATAGTTCTTTGTTAACATTCAAACTCAAAGAAATACAGCAGTGAAGAAAAAAAAAATATTAATACTAAAGAGTAAAACCTCATAAAAATACAACAAACATCTTACAAATATACATAGAGAAAAAAAAGTGACTTCAGAGCGTGGTAATTACAAAGACTGCATCTTCAATTAAAATAAAAAAGGCAGAAAAATAAAGGGAGCATTGCACACAATTAAAAAACTTCTTCCTACCTTCCCTCTGTTTTCTCCTACGAGCAATCTGCCCTTTACACTCTCAGATACCATTCTCTGCACATCTCACTCTCCTGTTTACTGGGAATAGCTGAACCATTCCCCCCACTATGGCTTTTCAGCCTGCAGGGGATAATACACCATCCATGGAGTTTCAGTTGATGACACTAATTGGGCTCTTTCTTCAGCAGATGTTTTCTACCTGCTAAAACCAGTACTGCCTTCTTCCCAGCTGCATCATATTAGCAAACCACAGCTGATTAACATAGATGGCCCCTTCTCTGTTCTTTCCAACTGACAAATAGTCTACTAAGAATTCTTGATTTTGAGTCCCAAAGTTAACAGCCAAACACAGTTTTTATATGCTTGTGACAAATCCTTATTTGTGAAATGAAATCTGACCTAGAGCTCTCCAGAAATCAGGCCTAGTGAGATGACCATTCATCATTCTTTAATATGCTTGAGGTAGGCTATCTAATAACAACCCAGTCCTGCACCTCTCCTGCCATCGTGCTGCTGCTATTGCTTTTGTGCACTCTTGGACAAATGCCCTTAAGGGAAGGAAAAAAGCACTCACTTCCAAAAGTAGTCTTTATTTCTGGTATCCATTCGCATGGCTAGTATGAAACAAATCCAGCCTGCTGGGCTTTGATGCAGATTTTTTCAGATGTCAAAAAAGAGAGGTAAAATGTATAGGCATGGGAGAGCCTGCTTAATGAGGTGTCACAGCTATGGTTGATTTGTTCACTGCTCCTTTAATTTTGTGTATCAGAATGGTAAGGAGCAACATTTCTCATGTTTTGTTTATGCACTCTACAGTTTAAGGCTTAAGTGGAGCAGCATCTTGAGACGTACTGCAGGCTTTGCAAGTGAAGCAGAATGCTCCACTCAAGTTGTGTCTATTTCAATCACATGGGGACCATTTGTAGGAGCAAATTAATGCTAAGCTTTATTCCTCAGTACTAAACACCCATTGTATCACTGTCCATGCAGTTGTTCCAAGTGTGAGGCTGGACTATGACCTGAAAGGAGATAAAAGTCTGACACCTGTTTTGAGGAATTCAATGTGCCTCTGATACATGTATTTTGACTGCAAACTCTCTTTGTCAGGAGAACTGCTCCTATCATTGGATCTGTCAAGCTGAGCCACCAAACAAGCCATTTCACTGGGTCTCCCCCAGTCAAGCTCAATTTGAGTTTTACAGTCCTTGATACTTGTGGGATATTGTCATAGAAGCCATTAACGTACTTTGCACTGGGAATTATGCTGCTTGGCAGGGGCTATCTCTCCTCACGATACCTGCATGTCCAAAGCTGAACCTAGTCTTGTAATGAGATTGCAAAAAGTAGTCATATATATTCAAAATGTTGGCCTGTAAGCCAGTAAGGCCTGAAAATATTTACCAATATGTCAAAATGCTTCTAGCTGAAAACCGTTTCTAAACCATTCGCTGTTTGCAAGTTTAATGGCTTAAGGCTTATGGGCTCATGAATCACCAGCTTTCTTAGCAGCAGCATTTGAAATGTTGATATCTTAGCCTTGAAATAGATGTGAAGGTACCACAGCCTTTACAAGCTGTTATCAAAAGACATACTTTAAAAGCTCCCACAAAAGACTGAATGCAATAGAAGTAGCTGAGCAGGATGAAAGTAACCGAACCAACTTAGTTAAAGTCATTGTTCATGTCTGTGTTTCATTTCAGTGATCACCCTCCAGCTGGACAATGAATCATACTAAAGGAAGCTTTGCTACTTACAGTTTGTCTGACAAATAAATCCAGATGACTTTAGAAGCAATGATGAGTACTTGGGAAATTATTAGTCTTATTTCAAATTACTGAATTCAACTACAAAAAAAATTTTGGAGAGCAATTCCATTTATCACAAATTAAAAAAAAAAAAAAAGATGGTACCATTCTTAAAATTTCAAGATTTTCTCTTGAGAAGATGAATGAACATTCATGGCAAAAAAATTGCTATAGCAGATACGTGTGGAATGAGTATCTCTAAGGTCAAGGAGGTTATGCTGGTAAATGGCATACCCTGCTTTACAGAACTGCAAAATGAAATGTTCGGCATAATACTGGAGAGATAACAAGGATGGAACAGACAAATACATAGCAAAAACAATTAGAAGAAATAAGAAATTTCAATTGTGAATAAAATAATAATTTCATATACAGTCCTCTAAAATACACCACCAAGTGATTTATCTAATTCTTGCAAGGGCATATACACTTTGGAGTGTAAAATTATAAAATATACACATTTTTCATCTACAACACCCAAGATAGATTAATGAACACATAAATATGGTAAATAAGTTCTGTTTCAATTTTAAACAAAGATATTATGAAAACCTATTAAAATAGAATAAATAAATACAATCAAATGCTTATGGGTTTGCTTATTTGTGAATATCTTAAAAGGTAAGGAATTCATGGCTTGATGTCTTTTCTGAGTATCTGGCCCAATCTATGCATGCATTCATCCACAATGTCAGTGCAGACAATTTGCCAATATACCTCTTCCCTTCTATCTCCTTGAACCAGGTTAAAATCCCAATCTGTATCAAACATTTCTCTGAGGATGGCTAAGATCAGGTCGGCCTCAGCTCTACAATCTTTTCGCTCCATCAATATAGATAAAAATTACTATTTTGGCTATCACTCAACCCATAACTCTTCATTATAAACCTTCATTTCACTCCAAACCCTCACACACAGCTATGCAAAAACAAGCAGAAATATTTTGATGTATTTCCAAGGTTGTATGCTCATCTTCACAACTAAAAAGCTTTGTCTAAGGTCTCATTACCTTGCTTACTACAACTTTTTTCCCTAGCTCTCATCTCATTCAAATCCCATTCACCCAGAATTTCAATTCAATTAGCATTTTCAGCAGTTAATCTGACCATAGGAATGCATAAATGCATTCTTTGTTTCTCCTTGTATTTGGGCTTTTACTCATTCTGCACTCATATCTGAGGTAAACTTTTAAACAGCTCCAAACTTCATTTTCCTTCCTCCTGATCACTCCTTAAAACTTTGTTTTGATTTCTTCTAAGAAATTTGAGTTAGGCTACTGCCAAGCACGCTGCTCAATACAATCCAATTCCTCATGCTTCCTGTCCATGACCATGGTTTTACATTCACATTGTAAGCTTGGCTGTCTTCTCTTTCAGCTGTACACAAGCTTCAAACATTTTTTGACTTTGCTCACTAAACTAAATACATGTAGCATTTACACTTGCTTTTCAACATTTTAGACAAATGTTGACGTGTTTTAGAGGACTGTGGGACTGCTATCCTCACTGTAAACAGAGGAGAACAATGTGCAGATAACTAAGATTTAAGTAAGCAACATTTAAATTATGCTTGAAGCCACACCAGCAACATTGCAGCCCGAATGAAGCAGACACAACATGCAACTCCATGGAATGCTTTCCAATGTCATAGGCCAATATAGCTTCAACAAATGTGTAGGGCTTATTTCCAACGAGTTGTGCTGTTCAAACATGCCTATACACACTTACTTTTGGGGTATCTGTGATACACAGTGATTTTCCAGCACAGAGCAAGTATGATTTCAGAAAGAGTCATCTATAACCACTCTGGTCCACATCTATACCCTGGCTGTCCACACTGGACAGTGGCTGAAACCCCCACAGATTTTACTTCTTTTTAGTACAGCAGCAAGACAATCAAGATGCTCATATACTATTCTTTACCACCACCTTGGAGCAGGCCACAGAACATCACCTGGGAGGCACAGCCCGCCAGAACAGGCTGAGTTCAGGTAGTTGGCACATGGAAACACAAAGAAAACCAACAGAAAAAAATGTAAATTATGAGGACAGTGAAAGGAAACAGCTTATTATACTCAAGGCAAGTAATTTGGCAATTTACAGTGGTGCTTGAGTTACTAGGCATATGTAAAAATATTTGCAAATGAAAGGCAGGAACCCAGAAGTGAGACCAGCCTTATCAGTAGGCTAATACTTTACCAGTCCCATTTCTACAATAAGTCTACACAGATAGATGACACCGAGGTAGATGGCATTCAACATTCTCACATAGAAAAACACTCCTGGAAGGAAGGTTCCAGGAGAAGAACAGGCTACTGCATATATCAATTACCCAGTGTCTGTAAAACCTTGAATAGATTATCAATATGACTAAAGTGAGGATTTGTACATCCTGAGGTCAGCCACTATCCTGTCTGTCGTACTCCATATGTTTTACAAATGCAATCATGTTCTGGCTCCAGCCTGAATATGCTGCCGAAACACTCCTACCCTTTCAAGAATTAAGTTCCAGAGAGAAGGCACTTTCAGGCACAGCAAATACGCCACTGACTACAGCACTAGGAGCAATCCTGATCTCCCATGAAATCTGTGCAACTGGACTGACCTTACAAATATAGGGAGCAGTGGGGTTTGTATCCAAGCCCATATTACCATTATTATTTCTAGGTAGCCTTCACCTTACTTAGCACAAGTAGTAGGCAGAAATCTACCAAAATGTTTCAATACTCAGGTAGCCACAGCACACTGCAAGCATGCATCTAATAAATCTGTTAATCAAAGTTTCCTGTTCAGTATATATCACAGAGTTATGTAAACTGAAAACAGAAATGGCTCAAAGAAAAGCTGATGGCTCCATTCTATCCAGCTAGAAGATTTCAACTCTTTTGAGCCCCCTATAAAAGTATTTTATTATATCTTAGATATCTGAAAATCAAATTCCTTATCTAAAGGAAACAACATGTTGGCCAGTACAGAGATATAGTAGAACACCTGACTGCGAGCGAAGTAAGCTATTACTGATTAACAGCTTGGGTGTGGGAGGAATTTCAGAAACACATTTCAGTATGTTAGCAATTCAGCTCACCAATTCTCTCGGAGCTTTCAGAAATATGACGTTCCCAGAGATGCCCAAATGGGGCATCTCGTTGAATCGAGAGGTCAACACAACACTGGAAGCTTGCACACTTCGTGCGTTTCATTGAACACAGTAAACCGCAGTTCCTCTCCCTTGTGCTGCAGTTGTAGAGAAGAATCACTAGATGGAGCCGCATCGTCACAAATCTGATTTATGGCCGCTGGAAGAGTTGTTGCCTCCTACAGTTGTTTGGCCTAAAACTGACACGTTCCAGCGCATCCTGATTACTCATCTTCTGAAAGACGGGATGAAATGCTCTCATTTACAAAAGCAAAATGTACACAGAGAAAGTGACGAGATACTGAATGGAAAAAAGCCACCAAGAAACCAACAACACTCACAGCTTTCAAAATCAAATAAATTTTAGAAGTGAACTGAAAGTTATTTTATCTGCCAAGACAGATCATATATCTTACTTTGGTCTGCAAATCAGAAATCACAGCAAACTCCCTAGTGAGTGGCACGATCAGTTGCTGCAAAGGAAATACAAGAGCTCTGGGCTCAAGTCTTTGTAAATAAGCTGTAACACACACTAAAAATGCAGTGATAGGCAAACCTATTTCCCATAAATACCCTGTGAATATATTTAATCTGACACTTAAGATGTACTCAAAAAAGAATCTTTTTCTTCTAATTCCCCTGACATTCATTTTGCTAGCATAGGGAAATAGTTGACATGTTTTTATCCAAACCTACCAACACACAATTCATCTGGCTTTCTAGAGATGGACTATGTGCCAAAAGGGAATTTTTACCTGCTTTCATCCTACATCTGTGGAGGCCAGGTTGCAACTCAAGCCATTCCTATGTATTCCTCGTCTGTGTGCAATGTCAATAATTTCATCTCCCATAGAGTGACAAAATGATAGATCTCCACATTTTGCTCGTGTTTTCTAAAATCCAGATATTTCCAATACTTCACAAAATGAAAACCAAATCCCCAGCCCATATCCAAAAGGCACTGCAGTGTCCTTTCACAGAAGCATGAAGAAGTTGGTTTTAGGCTAACATAAAAAGATTACACAATCACTGTTAACTTATAAACCAACTCCCTCAGCAACAGATCCGGCCAGGGAGGAGATCCCTCAACAAGGCTGTTAAGGAGTGGCAAGAGCACTGCTCCACCTCACCTGGAAGGTGCTGCAGAGGGGGCTGAAACAGCAGTAGTGGAAACCAGGCCCCATTCCCCCTCTCTTGGAGAATCTTCCTTGACCCCCTTCACCTGGAAACTCACAGGTCACAGGACAGAAATTCCAAAAACCTTACATGCTTTTTGACAAGTAAAGCTGAGGCTCACACCTCAGCTGCAAAGAAACATTTGTTCTAGAGGTAGGAGAGAGCTCACTTCTTGGGCTTGTTGGAGTACCATGCCTCTTACGAGCGTATTTCTGTGAAAAGCTCTTCCATCAGAGCCTATTACCAGCTCACACGACACTTGGATGTGTTTTAAAACGAAGGCTGCCGTGAAACTGTACCAGAACCAGCCTCTGAGAAGAGACGGTGACACAAATCCCAGGTGCTGTTTTTGTCACTTTACACACCACAACCGAGTATGTCACCGAGAGGAAGGCACGCACCTCCCGCGGGTGCCCCACCCTCTCGCCACCCCAGCCGAGCAGAGCCCAGCACCGGGCACGCCGGGGCACAGGGAGCGGAGGAAACCCCAAGACCAACCCAAGCACCGCCGGGCCACTACCCACGGGCAGCGCTGCCCCGCCCTCCCGGGGCGGACCGCACCGCCCCGCACCGCTCCGCGTGTGACCAGGCCGGGCTGCGCCGCTCCCTCCCACCCGCCGCGCCGCTCCGCTCCGCTCGCTCCCGACTCCAAAATGCCGCTTCCCAGCGTGCCCAAGGAAGTGGCCGTCGGGACGGCGATGCTGGGGGTCCCCTTTGCTACGGGTATGCTTGCAGGTAAGCGGCGCCCCCCAACACCCGCCACACGCACGGAGACGTGAAGGCTGCGCCCTCCTCGTGTCCCCACCGGGGACGGGACGGGAACCGCAGCGCCCGGGCAGGTCCCTCCCAGGGTGGGAAGAGGTCGCCGCCGCGGGTGCAGCCCGACGGCCATCGAGGGAGCAGAGCCCTTGGGGCTGCCCTGCGGGCAGGGATTTATTTCGCTGAGCTGCGGCAGTAAATAACACTGATGCTCTTAGAGCCCAAGCCGCTCCCTGTAATCCAGCTACCGCAGTATGGGGCCGGGCCAAGGTCCCAGCGAAGGCGAGGACATGCTCCCCCGTCCGGCCCCTGCCTGCATTTGTTGGGCCGGCCCGGGAAGGCCGGGGTGCGGTCCTTGCGCACAGCATTGTGTAATGGTAGCAGTTTCACTTTCATTCCCCGGGGGGCAGCGAAACAACGAGCCCACGATCCAGGAGGGGAAGGAGACTGGTGCTGGGTTTGTAACGCGGGCACTTGGTTGCTTATCCTTCCACTCCAGGCAAGTTGTTGAAATATTCTACATCTCGGCCTGATCGTCTGTAAAATAGAACCATTAACAGAAAATAAACCCCTCAAAATAAAAGTGTTCTGTTGTAACAAACAACTACCAGGAGATGTGGAAATGAAGTTGTTGTGATTTCTTTAAAATATTTGATCCATGTGGTAAAAGAAACATCGGGCATCAAAGCTGTAGTCAGTTCTGTATTTGAGTAGACCTGTACTAATCCTTCAACTTTCAGCATCTGCTTTGTTTGCATACCGGTTTCATGCTAATCAAGCCATTGATCTCCCCTGGCTGGAGGGCAGGACAGTGTCATGAGGAGAGCACAGGGTTTGAGAAGACGCATCAGCTGATGGGCGTAAAACCCGGCAGCCTTTATTTATCTGCAAAACAAGGGCCCCAGAGTAAGAAAATTGTGCTCCCTCATTCATGTTTCTCTCTTTAAACTTGCCCTTTGAATTTTGATGGGGTTACTTCTCCTGTTAGATTATCGCAGTTTGTAACCATCACAGTGACCACTGAACAACACAGTACTGAAGCCTTTCCCTTTTAGGCTTTGGAGGCCTAGGCTGGACATCTTAAGAGGCTGATAAGGAGGAGGAGGGAAAAAAAAGATAGTCTACGTGGTTGTCCAGCTATGTTACGTTTTTCCATTTTCACAGCTATTTTAGAGCAAAGGACATTTAACCTTTAGTAATACTTCAATCCTTGCTTCATTTAAAACGGCAATAACTGAAAAGTATAAAAGTTATTATTACTTATTTTTTTGTAGGTAAAAGATACCCTTCTTTAGTTTTTGGGACACCCAAATCATCCACGAGTGGGATGATTGGAAAAAGCAGTCCTCTCCGGCAATACATACTGGATCACTCTTTGCGGGAACATCCAATTCTAAAGAAGCTGCGTCTGGTCAGTATCACCCACACCTCATCCTGAACTGCTGGGAGCCTGGTCACATTTCCTTCCTCTGTCTTATTTGCGTACACACTGGGGGGTTTTTTTTAACTGGTAATACCCAGACTCTTCAATGTTCAGGGCTACCTACATGACTATTTAATAGTATTGGCATACATTTTAGACATGTCTTTCTATCCTCGGCTCCCAAGGCCATGTGTTTGGGCTGCTCTTGATTTGGACTTGAGCAGATGACTTCTGTTCATTTTGTTTGGCGTATAAGGAACCTATAGCTCAGAGAGATGATGTCCTTCATCAGGCTCCAGTGCCAGAGATGAGACCAGACATCCTGGCTCAGGTTTGAGTCATTTCAGGTGAGACAGACTGTGCTTGTGTAAAATTAAATGCTAACTGCTGGAACAGGTTGGTTGGAATGATCTCTAGCAGAAGAAAGGAAACAGGAGGACATACTTTCCCTTCAACTGTTATGGCACAGCTCTGCTTTTCCCGTTGCCCATTCCTCAGCACCAAGAGTGTTTCCACCCTGGGACAGACACAGCTTCTCCAGGTTTGCATTGTGTAGCCAGAACTACTTGGTCTGACCTTTGGCAGACATTAACCCAGCAGTTCATTAAAGCATTCAGCATGTCTTGAAGGAAGTGCACGTGTTTGCGTAAATTCACAGAAATAAAGGACTTTCACAGTCAAGGTTCCTCTATGATTCTTCATTAGTTACAAATGTTGCTGAGTTCGAGACAGCCATGGTAACTTCGGAGCATATTACTGCTTTGAATATCCACTGCTTATGGCACACACAATATCCTCCTTACTTACAGTTAAATTCAAATCAATTTCTGGCTCATAGACGGAGCACGAAGCCATCTGAAATGAGAAGGCAGAGATACCTGTTTTCCCTGGAGTTTCACTGGGTTTTTTTTCTTTTGGATATTGGTTTGGTAGATTTGGGTTTTGTTTCATGTGATGTGGGGGTTTTTTTGCCCTTTCTAGCTTACTGCTGATCATCCCTGGGGCAGAATGATGGTGTCCTGCGAGCAGGCTCAGCTTATGGCAAATTTGGTCAAGCTCATTAAAGCCAAGAAAGTTATTGAAATAGGTAAGAGTGTCACTTTGTGGTAAAATAAAACTCTTGACTATTCTTCTTAAAATACAGCCATGTTTAACATAAGATATCCAAATACAGTAAGGTACTGCATACCTGTCAGCAAACAGGTGGGGAAACTACAGCATGAAAAGGATTTTCTGATTTGCTCTTGGTTGCCACTTTGTCTAACTGTGCATTGAGTAGTTCTGGCATCAGCATGGATGGCTCATCAGTTCTGAGGCAATCTGAAAAACTGAGATCAATAGATCTCTTGAGTCTTCAGCAGTTGCAGGACAGGGTGTCTTCTGTCCTTCCTGTATCAGTTTCTTGCTAGAAGAAAATACTTTGATGCACAGGCCCTGTACCAAATCCACTTTGCTTGATGCACCTATGTTACCAGGATGTCGTAAAAGATAGACTGATGCTGAGACGCCAGGTATGGGTTCCCACCATCTTCATTCTTGGCCTGGCGTTAAAATTCCCTGGTATTTTGCTGCTCACCCAGTCTCTCTGGGTTACACATGCAAGATGAGACTCTGCCTTGTCTGTCCATAAGACGTTTGGAAAAAGCTAACATTGGAGTTTGCTAAAAGATTGATTTAAAAAAAAAAAAAAAAGTAAAAATTCCTCCCAAGCCACTATTACATTAAAATGGAAAGAAAAATCCTTACTGTCTATTAACAAATTGCCATCCTCGATTCCTTCAGAGATTTTATTCCTGAAGAGAGCCCTGTAGTTCTTTTTCTACAATACAGTAGGTGTTGATGTCTCTTATGATTTTCCTAGGTGTTTTCACAGGTTATAATGCCTTGAATATGGCACTTGTCCTGCCAGATAATGGCCGAGTTATTGCCTGTGATATAAATGAGGACTATGCCAAAATTGGAAGGCCACTGTGGAAGGAGGTAAGCAGCATCTCCTGTTACACATTGGGGACAGCTGCCTTTATATGTGAAGAGATTTCGGTGTTTTAGACTTGCACATTCACACAGAAGTATTCTTATCATGAAAGGAGGCTGATAGAGTTCACTTTGGGACGAGTAAGTGGTGTTTGGAACCTAAAAATAATAGGAAAACTATCTGAACACAAGTCACTCCCTGAATACAGCCTACTAACAGGTTATTTCTTGACCACTTTTATCAACTCTCTGTTCTTTTTCATCTTAGGCAGGAGTAGAGCATAAAATTGATCTGCGGATTAAGCCAGCAATTCAAACGCTTGGTAAGTAACCCGAAATAACAGATTGTTTACTCTTGCCTAGAAATAGAAGGGGGATACAATAGTAATGAAATTTAAAACCAAATATGGTTGTGAACGTGACCCTTTTTGCTAACAGGGAGGCAGCTTCTCTGATATTAAAAAGTAAAAATCTTTAGGAGTTCACAGTTTTGCTACCTACTAACAGAGGAAGCAAATGCTTGTCCTATGTAGTGGGCTGTACTGGTCACTCACCTGTCCTGTCCATCACTTGGTTTAATCTATCGAGTACTATTGTCAGCTGCTTCTGGGAAAGCTGATTAAAACAGATTAATTAGACAAAGCCAAATTTCTCTTATCCATTGTCCATTCTAAGCAAGTATTCCTTTGTTAAGAGAGGAAGAGTTTCCTGAAAGGGCTGAGGTGCAGGAAAGTTCAGAAGCCGATACACAACTTAGGCTGAATTGTGTTCAGAGAAGTTCAAATTTAGGATGTGCCAAAAGCGTGCAAGGCCATAAGTAAGGCAATGACTTTTCTCGTTCAAGGAAAGAGAAAATGTGGGGCAGAGGAAATACTAATAAAGGTTCTGAAAATGCAAGAAATTTTCTAGGATTGTTGGATGCAGAAGGTTTCCAACAAAGGTGTTTGATGGATCCACAGATCCATTGATAACCTTGTATTACTTTCAAATCTGTCCTTTCTAAAAGAGACAAATATAACCAGTTTGCTGGTATGCACACTCCTTGAAGTCTATCAGCTGCTTTGTCCAGGCATTGCTTCAGACAAAAAGGTCCTCTGCGACTGGCAATTTGGAATTCTCAGTCAAGAAGTCTGTTCAGGAGAACTTATAACTGAATTCTACTTGCCTTGACCCAGAGAGGAACTACTTATAGCAATTTTTTGCTGTGATAAATATCTCTGACAGGATTTGTTCATGACCCAAGTCATGGCACTTGATCTGCAAGGAGAGATTAGCATTTAGAACCTGTACATAAATGTGAGAAAAATTCTAATCCACTCAAGAAAACAGTTGTCAGCTGAAAAAAAGCTGGAGGTATAGAGTATGTCCAGTTTCAAAAGTGCTTGACTTGTTTTTACTCTACCTTTCAGCAGTCCCAGCTGTATCCTTCAGGTTTGGAGCTACTCCACAAAGTCCTAAGCATGCAGAACTCAGTAACTGTGTGTTTTATGGCATACATAATGTCTAGATTGGTTTCTGTGGGATAAGCTTTTCTAGTAATTACCTGTGGAGGAATAGGCTGCCTGGTCAAGGCAGCAGAAAACATTAAATAAGAACTTTGACACAAATGGATTACAGCACTAACCAGGGTGTAATGACTCACTTTGTTGCTCATCTAGATGAACTGTTGGCCAGTGGAGAAGCGGAAACCTTTGACTTTGCTTTCATTGATGCGGATAAAGAAAGCTACAATGAGTACTATGAAAAATGCTTGCGCCTCGTAAAGAAAGGGGGAATAATAGCTATCGATAATGTAAGTACTGCAGTTCTGATGGTAATGCACGTGCAGTTACTGCTTCTGGCTGTGGGAAAAGAAAAAGAAGTCTGAAAAGTGGAATTCTAGTAATGTGATTTCTGACCTGCAATTGGGTCGCCAATTGTGACATGTTTGTCCATGTAACACAAAGGAAAAGAAAATTGAACATAAACTCCTTAAGTAAGCTACATAAAACACTAATATAAGCAAGGAATAAAACCCTCTAGAAGTAAGAAGTGATGTATTAAAATTATGTTAGTACACAGTGTGTGATAACAGAAACATAGAAATGTTTTTGTAATTCATTACAGAGAATGCTCTGTATTATTCTGGTTTGTCTTGTAGTGCATTTATCCTATGTACAGTACTTACACAAGATCAAAAGTAGCACTTGTAATCAGTAACTATTAATAAGTTATCAATTAATTACTTTTACAAGAAACAAATTATGTTAAACTTCAGGCACCTTTGAGGTTATAGTGGCAGCTGAATAGGGGCTCTTAAAAAACCTATGTTTAAAGACATCTTTTTTTATTTGGGCTTCCGATCTACAGTAGAAATACAATTAGCAAGTTCTGTGGACTCTCAGTCCCACTTACTTACAAGAGTTCCGTGTCAGAGACCATTTGATGTCTGAAACACAAGAAACAATATTAATTTCTAAAAAAATATGCAGGAACTTTTCCAAAGCTTCCTTTGTGGTCCAAGGACTGTATTGGAACAAATGAGGTGCATATTTCTTTTTTCAATAGGTCTTTTGGAATGGAAAGGTGTTAAAACCAAGGAAGGATGACTTGGCAGCGCAGAGCATCCACCGCCTCAACGAGAAGCTTCTCAGAGATGCACGCATCAATATCAGCATGCTCCCAATAGGGGATGGAGTCACATTAGCATTCAAGTTGTAACTCGAGGAAGCCCAGCAGATGGGAAATAGCAAGCAGCATCAAATCATCAGGAAAAATGCAGGTGGAACAGTTACCAAAATAGTGATTTAATCTATATCTCCACTGGATAGCATAGCCTGGAAAAAAAGACTTTAGAAGCAGCAGGATGATAAGGGCAGCTAAGTAGAGAAGAGATTTATTATAAGATCTATCATGGTTTCTTACTTTAATTGTAATAAAGGAAATAAACTTATGTGAAATTGTCCTTGTAAGACAGTGGTTGAAAAATTCCCCCTCTATAGATTGTCCAAGTGACTCAATACAACAAAGTAATTTTCTGTCCTAGAAGAGCCTCTTGACCAGTGGAATAATCAGTCAGTACCATCAAAAGGAAAAGAAGTGGAGTTTACTAATGTTTATAGCCATAATAGAAAAATGGATTTTTAATGAAATTACATCAAGGAGATTGCTAGCCTTCTCAGACTAAAAATATTTTAAGTCATTCCTTATCTTTGAAGGGTACTACATAACAAGCCTCAAAAAAAATCTGAAAAAAAAAAAAAGCTTTTTAAAACCTTACCAGAGGATAAACAGTATTCGCAATACTGTAATTGTATTCTCTAAAACCTTTGTGCACAAGGACTGGATTTCTTTAACCTAGGTAACAGTGCAGGTAGATTTTTTTAAGTCAGAATGAGGAAGAGCAAATGGGCAAGAAGCAAACCAAAACAATTCTCCCTCTTTCCTGTCTCCCTCCCACTTGTCCCCCAAAGAAGCAGCTTGCTAGTTGCTTGTTTCGTAGAAAGTTTCAAGCACAGAATATTGGTGGCAAGCCTACAGAAGGATTATGATTGTATGAGGATGCAAAAGAGTTGTTAACTGGCTATTCAAATCGTTACTGCAAGCAGAGATTCCCTTCCCTGGGCAGTATGTAACAAAATTTCAGCCTGCAATTCTTTATTACAGATAAAAATTGATTAAATAAGGAACTGAAAGTAGGATTTTACAGACAGAAGCTTCACTGGTAACTGTTTTGGGGGACTGATAACACTGAAAGGGTATCATATGCATAGAGGAAAGAGATCTTCAGATTTGTTGACCTCCTGAAGGGAAAGTCTGTCAGAGCTAAGAGGATCCTCCTTTCATTTGCTTAAGTAATGCACTTGAATGACTCAAGGCACTGGGGTACAAAGATTTCAAGTCTCAGAATTGTTAAAACTGTCTACTTGGCTCATATTTTTGAAATTTCAGCTGGGTAGCTTGAGTTCTAGTAAGGGGCAGAGGTTCAGAGCCTCTGGGTCTTGCCTGTCTCAGACACTTGCTATAGTATACTGCAGTGGAGAGCAATGAAGAAAGGAAGCATTGCCTGATGGCTTCAGAGTGGGGTTACGACTGAGGAGATCTCAATTCTATTTCTGTCACTTCCACTTAAAACCCTGATTCAGCAAAGCATATCAGGATGTGCTTAAGTACTTTGCTGAACTGAGGACTGACTGCAAAATCCATGTCTGGGAGAAGGCCAAGACAGGGTGCTTGTGGCCCTTAAATGAGAATTTAAATAGGGCATAAAGTTTGCCCAGTTTCTTTTTCTGAGTACAGATTTACCTTCAGAGCTTCAAACCTCCGCGCTCCTCAAATTTCTTCTCTGCATAAAAGAAATAACACCTTATTAAATTCTTAGTGGTTATAACAGCTCTCAGAGTGGCTAAAGGAGTGTGCAGAATCATTATACATTTGCATGCAGAGCTTTTGGCCATGTTCTAGTTTACAATTTTACTTTGTCAGTAGATAACAAAAGAATCCTAAGGGTTAAAAACACAAAATGGAACACTTTAAAAGCAGGGGCATCCTCTCAAATATTCCTGCTTTCAGAGGCTATAGGCTGATAATAATGAGCAAGCTACAAGCTCTTAACAATACATACCCTGCCCTAAAAGTACCATGATGGCCTTTCACAAACAGGGAGAAGTCATTGGAAGATCAATCACAGACTCGACAACTGTTTTACTATTTTTCCAAGTTGCAAGAACCCTCTCAGTGAAGCTGAGCCAAAAAGGGGCAAGCATCATGAGTATTTTTGCAAGAAATTGTTAAATAAGAGTTTAGCAACATTCCAAACCAGATACAAGCACTCACAGTTGATGAATTCAAAAACTCCTATTCCTTGTGTGGTGGGAACTAGCAAAGTCCCCATTACCTGTGCTAGAGGATGACCTTTCAAGTGCCTAAGGCTGAAGCCATGTGCAGCAGCCAGCTAGCATTTGCCTCTGCTTTGGACTCTTCCATTTTAAATATGCAGATCATAATGTGAGTATTTCATCAAATCTGTCTCCATCCTGATCACCTAATTACCATTAGAAAGAATAGCAATGTGTCCCTAAACTACAGATTGATGAGCCATCTGTAAGCTGAAACAAAGAGCAGAAGGAAGCTTAATTGAATCAAATATTTAGAATACATTATACTATCTTGTAGTTACTCAGAAACTGGCCTTCTCTTCAGGCTTCTGTCCTGCACATCTGGAATTCATCACCGCTAACTGCATTTAATCCTTCAACCTTACTATGAAGTGACTGCTGATAATATATAATTATGGTTTAATTCAAGTGGTGAATCAGCTATGGGGAATTTGTGGGGGCAATGGGAATTTAGACTTCCATTTGCTGATGAGAATGGACCACCCAATAATGCAAGGCAAGTCTTTGTCTCTCTCTAATGGAGATACCATGAATGGAAGCTCATGGGTCTGCTCACCCCTCTCAGGTAATACACCTGCCTGAGCTACTGCTTGCACTATAAAGGCTCAGGATTTTCTGCCCCTGGAGAGGAGCTGACCCAGGGGCACAGCTGTTGCCCAAACCCTCACACCCAGCCGTTCCTGCAACACCGACATCTCTTCTACTTGCAAGGGATGACCCCAGAGGGGCCAACACAGGTGACAAATGTACAGTTGGGACTTGCTCAGAAGCAAATGGGGCTGAAGTATGGTTCATTAAACAAAAAGCAATGACAACAACAAAAACAACAACAAAGAAAAAAGAATTCCCCCTTATGTGGTAACTCCCAGTAGCCACCATGAGAATTAAAGCATACAATCCTAACTGCTGGTTGAGTATCTCAATCCCTGCTCCAAAGGTGTCACATTCAAAATGGTATGGTATATTTATGCGGGTGACAAGGAAGGGAACCGAAGTTTAAGAGTAGACTTTGCATCTCTACTAGCTGATTAAAAGAGCAGGACTGAGACTGGATGCTCGGAAATCTAGAGAGAAAGCTGCCCCAAAAAAAACAGCTAATTGTCCAAGCGTAGACACAGGGTTCAAGGCTCAGGTGCTTAAGGCTCTGCATTTTCAATACTGCAGCTTTTAATCCTGCTGGGACATTGGAGGACAAAGCAGGGAGTATCCTCAGTCTCTCATGTTACTAAAGAAAGTAGTGGCCTAAAGAAAAACTGGGCTACTGAGTATAGCATAACTTACAGGCGTTTGTTGAACCGCTGACACTGCCATCACTCCTTTTAACAAACTCAAGTTGTTTTCAATCTATCTGAATTCAGTCACGTTATACACAGACAGCACTTTCTGCAAATTGCTGCTCATGGAAGACAATTAGCCAACTTTTTGTGACAAAGCCCTTAGGATACAGGGAAAGGAACATGAATATAAACTTCATCCAAACTCCTTCCTTTGAGGCATGAGCAGTTCCCAGAAACCTTGCAGCTCAGATCTGAGAGACATGCCATATCTCAAGCACTGCGATCTTGATATTGGAGTGGTAACAGCAGAAAGTGCCGTAAGTGGCTCCTTTTTGATGATGTAGTAGCACACAGTTGGCTGCATCCCTGCTTACATTCTCTTTATGACTTGAAGAAATCAATTCTAAATGGTCACAATGGGAGTAAAAGAGCTAAGAGATCAGTACTGTTTTAAGAGACTTTTCTCCCTGTGTGCTGGGTTGGGCTGGGGTAGAGTTAATTTTTTTCATAGCATCTAGTACAGGGCTATGTTTTGGATTTCTGCTGGAAATAGTGTTGATGTTCCCCTCACTCCACCATACCAAGGAACAGGCTGGGGTTGCATGAAAAATTGGGAGGAGACAGAGCCAGGCCAGCTGACCCAAACTGACTGAAGGGATACCATATGGCGACATGCTCAGCATATAAAATGGGGGGAAGAAGGAGGAAAGGGAGACATTCAGAGTGATGGTGTTTGTCTTCCCAAGTTATGTGTGATGGAGCCCTGCTTTCCTGGGGATGGCTTTCCTGCCTGCAGATGGGAAGTGGTAAATGAATTCCTTGTGTTTACAGCTTCTGCTTTGATTAAATTGTCTTTATCTCAGCTAACAAGTTTTCTCATTTTTACCCTTCCAGTTCTCTCCCCCATTGCACTAGAGGTAGTGAGGGAGCAGCTGTGTGGGGCTTAGTTGCCAGCTGGGGTTAAACCACAACACCCTGAGATTAATACAGTTTGGTTTTACCCATCCCATCTACTGGAAGTGCACAGGTCTCCTCCATTGTGGCACCACCATTACACTACCTTAAGGAATGTGACCATTGCCGAGCAGCTCCATCCCTTCTTCCAAACAACAGCCAGACGAACACAGTCAAATAACCTAAAGCTCCCCCTGTACAAAAGATCTGGCCCATCTCTGAGTGATTTGCAGCATGTTTGATTTTATTGCTCGTTCCATTTCTACAGGAGAGGCAGCACTATCATGGCCTTCCCAGAATGAAAATGTGGAAAGTCACAAATAAAACAAGAAGGGTCTTTTGGGAAGGGATTGCTGATGACATCCCAAATAAATACTGAGCAAGGGAATGACAAAGCTGATTCTTCCCTCTTTGCAAACGTAAGAGCTGCGAATGAGCGCTTCCTGCCACACTGAGCACTGAAGTTTCTTCAGAGAAGCTTAAAGAAATTACTTCGTTTCCTAACTCATCAGTTGCTCTGCTCTCTGGTCTGCCAAGCCCTTTTCCAGGGCTGTGGCATTTCTTTGCTGCTGCATGTTGTGCCAGTGATTTACGCTAGATGAAAAGGCTCTTCACGAGTATAAAGCATTACCTCTGCATAATTCTAATCACACAAAATTGGTCTCATGCATTTGCAGCTACTCATGCTTTCCAAGTCACCTGTTTTATAATAATTTTAAAAGCAATGTTTCGAAAAAGGAAATGAACAAACATAAAACCTGCAAAAGAGGGAAATTAATGTAGGATTTCAGACAAGTTATTTATCTTCCTTTTTGGCTTAGTGCAATACTGTAGGGATAAACACATAACTAGCTGCTTTAATATTTACTCCTATTATAAGAAAAATAAACATTGCTGATAAGTCACTGCTTTCCAGGATTAGATTTCATATTTTAGAGACTGCTTTAAATTAATGCAGAAGCAAACATTATCTTTTCTTTTTATTCATATATTTCCCTAATGAGTTCCAAGCAAATTGTGCCTACTTATATTTTATGATTTTAAATAATTAAAACATTTTATGGAGGCAACTAAAATTCTCCCCAGAGTTAGCAGAAAGATTATTGATTGAACAGATCTCGGGCTACAAGGAAAAAAATATTATTTAGTTTAAAGGCTCATAATTTTATTCCTATTCACCTACTAAAAAACCAAGAGACTGCATTTTTCCAGCAACCTTTTGATTTATGCTGGGGTAGGGACTTGGGTTATGTTGGTGAGATGAAAGTAGTAACTTTCTGACATCATGAAATTAGATTTCAGAAGATAGTTAATGTGAAAGTGTTATTACTGCTGTCACAAGTAAATGCAATACCTAAATACTAAATAACACCCACACAACACCACAGCATTCATTACCCAAGATAAAGTCTCACTGTACATTCACACCACCAAGAATTTTAATCAAATCCACAAATACGAAACATCAACAGAAGAAATCCACTCTCAGAGAAGACTGGTTCACAGGATACCCAGGCTGTCCTGTCATGTGGCATGGCCAGAGAAGTCCATAGGGTTATGACCCACATGTCTCTGGCCTGTAGCACAACTCCCAGCAAGAGGGATTCTTCCAGCATGAGAAGAAAAACTAAGAAACAAGCCACAACAACAGAAAAGAACCAAATCTAAAAGAGACGAATGCATTTTAAAACAGGTGCAAAGAAACCTTCACAAGAAGGGAAATGGGTGCCTGCAAATTCAAATAGAAATAACAGCTGCAGGTAAAATTTAGACTTATTTGTAAGGAACCTCATGCTTGTCCATGATGTCACCTTGTATCTTCTGTTGTGTGGGGTTTTAGGAAGCAAACATTACAAGTTTACATTTAAAGGTAAGCAAAGCATGTAACTCCTTGGACTAGCAAATAAACCAAATGAAACAAAAAAGGGCAGCCAACAAACCAAAAAAACCCAAAACCAGAAAAGACCCAAAACACCTATAATACTTAGCTCCAAAATGCTGATTTTGAGCATTATTTTTACCCTGCATTGCATGTCCAACCATTTGCTTGCCACAGTGAAATTCACACAGGCTGTGGCCCACAACTCTCAATGTTTACTTCATAAGGTATGTATTTTTCCATGTGCCTACCAGAAGTCAATGCTGCTGATACCTGCTACAAATGAAAACCTGGAAAGCAGGAGGAGCAGGAACAGCTGCAATGAGTAGAACTGGAAAGCTTTGTCAGACAACAATGGACACCTTTGAATTCAAGCAGAGCAGTAAGGACTACATGGGGTCCGGGAGGGAGTGGGCAATGAGATCTCCATGCTGCTCTGTGTGGAGGGACCCACATCTGCCTCCACCTCTGGCAATGTTCAGCTCCACAAACAAGGTGAGAAAGGGTCCCTCGGGTGCCTTCACCAAATTCCACCCAGCTGCCAGTGTCTCCTCAGCTTCCTGGACACATCAGCAGGGTTTTGGTGTGTCGTTTCCAGTGTCACCTTCAACATCCTCCAGCCATCTAAATGTCAGCTGCTATAAAATGCTCTCCCAAGACACTTAATCCATCTTTTCTATACAGTGTAATTAGTGGGGTTGTGCCAAAGCAGAAAGCCACAGTTAACTGTGC
This sequence comes from Corvus brachyrhynchos, assembly GCF_000691975.1. NCBI lineage: Eukaryota > Metazoa > Chordata > Aves > Passeriformes > Corvidae > Corvus > Corvus brachyrhynchos. The sequence goes on from NW_008246060.1 coordinate 11,410,534, forward strand.
AACTACTGTGCCATCATGTATTATATCAAAGAGATTAACACAACCTGAAAAAAAAAAGCAGAGCCCTCCTTGGTTTCCTGTAAGCAGCAGAGCTAGATTATATTCCAGTGAGCCTCAAAGACATCCCCAGTGCAGCAGAGCATTAATTCACTATCAAAGTACAATTACAAAACACCACACACTAGGTCAAACTCCTGACAAAATGATTCCTGTACAAAAATTGGGAGTTTCTCCACAGATGTGTAGAGCCAGCTTCTATACCATCACCTCTGGGTCTTCCCACAGCTGTTGTGGATTTCAGGCACAGTCATTTCTTGGGAGCTATTCCTACCAACAGGCAGTAGTCCCTCTCCTCAGGTCAGGAGAACCATCAAGACCCCATAAGGTGTTCTGCAGAGGGTCTGTGCCACAGTACCAAAGGTGAGCTCCCTTGGCCCCTATCAAGGACTGCTGCATGGGATCAGACCTATCCTCACAATTCTGAGATTGATGCAAGTTACCACTGAAGACTAACTTGAAGGAGACAAAAGCACAAGATAGAATTTAAGTGTTGGCTCTCTGGCTGTTAAATTAAATGTTTCTGTCATTACAGGACAGGTCTCAGGTACCATCAAGCCCATCTCACTCCCCTCCCCCATGCAGCTTTGGTTACTTTGATGGCTGCTACCAAGTTTTCCTTTCTTCATTTTCAATGTAGTCAGTCACATACCATATATTGAGTAATAACCTTTAGCTCAAGTTTAAGTTCAAGTCTGTATTTAAACTTCTAGACATGGACTATGGTAAACTCTTAAGGAACACTTTAAGCATGCAGATAGGGTCTGTCTGCCTGTTGACCTTAGGAACCATTTATGGTCACGTCTACAAACTACACTAAAGATACACGAGTAATGCCGCAAAGCTAAGCATGGACAATGTTGCAAAAGACTAACCTTGCACAAGCAATCTTAATTTTGACAGCCCCTATTGCATGTAGGCATTATAATACAGATTTTAATTTTATGATCAAACATTTCTGCATTCAACCTTTTATGTGGTCCTTCCTGACCTTATTGGGTTTCATATTACTTTTTTTGCCTTCAGGCTAATAAAACGAGAACCTATAAACAGGAAAGTAGCTGGCTTTTGGTAGCCTGTGCCAGTGGAAGATTCCTAGGTCGCAGAGGGGCCAAGCAGCTTTGTGTTGTGGTCGCAGTTCTCTAGCTAAAGAAGTAGACAAAATCAGGGAATCACCAGCAGAAATTACAACTGCCTTTTCTGTATTTAATTATCTTAACTTTCTTCTTTGGGTTTATCTTACTTCCTAAAAGAAAACTGGACTGTTAACAGCTACAGCAACACTGAGTCATTTCAGCTAATTTCCTGTACTTTTTCTCCAAGGGATCAAAGGCTGTAAGTCAAAGGGAAGAAAAACAGAGGAGAAGAACAGGTTTTCCACAGTTATCCTGTGAAGGAAAGGATCAAAGTTAAAGCCTTTCTTCTTCTGGAAAGTTTACATTTTGACTGCTTTTCTGCTCCTCAGTCCTTCTCTCCCTTGCTGCTATGCCGGTTGTGCCTGTAACCCTGTCCTCAGGTACCCACCAGCTGCTGTGCAGGCAGCTCAGCTCACGGACCAAGGCGGGCGTGTACCCACTCCCACCCAAGGCCAGCACAGCTGCACTCTGCCGTGTGGCTGCCAGGTGCCTCATCCCCACCAGAACAAGCACATGTGACACACCATGAAAATCCAGGAAATCACAGACAGAAACATGAGAGCAGTCTCATTTCATGAAAAGAAACAGCTTAACAAAAAATGTTTATAAGGCAGCAGGCTCGTGCTTCCCACAAGCCCTGCTTTGCCAAACCCAGAGGGGACCCAAGGCCAACCACCCCACTCCTCTGGCACTGGGGTGTGCTGTGAGTTAGGAGGAACTGTGCCTAGGAGAAGCTGCTACTAATGACTATGGTGAGACTCCATGGTACATTGCTACAGCTGCCCACAAAGAAAAGGAGATGTTAGGAAATGGGACTCTGAGCCAGATTGTTTTGGAACAGAGAAGGTGTTTTAGTTAGATTGTGCTGTCTTGGCAGGGAGACTATCAAAACTCCTGCATCAGTGCTCACTCATGAATTCACCTTATGATGGGCATGAAAAAGTTAAACCAGGGGAGCTTCAAGCTATTCAAGTTTACTGCAAACAATTTCAACACAAGCTCATATACCCTAAACACAGAGAGGACTTCTGCTACAAAGCATTAAGACTCACCCAAAAGCCTACCAGTGTTGCATCAGGACTGCATGCTGTACCAGATTTCCTAAGGTACTTCAAAAGAATAATACAAAAATAAAATATTTTCTCAAACACAGTGGAAGATCAGCCTCCTAAGACTACAATATAAGCCTACACCCACAGTAAATTACAGTACCATGAAGAACTATTTGCAAATTGCAGTTCTCTTAAAAACATTTCATAAAACATTGATTCCTGAAACACAGACACCCATTCACACTCACCTAGTACAATCTTTGTCAGGGAAAATTCTGCAGCTGACAGCATAGAGGGCCACCGCCTCTGCTTGCCACAACCATGAGAATGTCTGTCAAAGCTGGTTCTGTTCAGCCCAACAAATGAACCTCCCAGGTATGACAGCAAGAGCTGCTACGTACTCCACCATAACGGGCAGTCTTCTGTCAGGGCTAAAGGACACACACTGCACACCACCAGCAAGAGGAAATAAAAACACCCCTACCCTACTCCCCAAAGCACATGCTGCCAATTATAGATGTGAAAACGATACCAGGTGTCTCTTGTGATCAGTTGCAACCCACCCAAACCACTCTACAAGTTACCAAGGGAAAAATTCACCATGTCAATTTGGCCTGGGCTCAGGCTCAGCCCCCTGCACCAGGGCAGCTGGCAGTACACCCATTTCTCCCACTCCCCAGGAGCTGAGGGGTTCAACACAACTGGCAAAGAGGTGTTTGCATGCTCTGCTTGGAGGGGAAACAAAGCCCCAAAGACCAACAAGGGTCCCCAAAGAAGACAAGGTGAGGCAGCATCCAGGAGAGGCGGTGGGGAGCCTGGGGCAGCAGCTGATTACCCAGCACCATGGATGCACTAGTCATTTTGTTTTTTCCAGGAAAGACAAATTTTGTATGTTCATGAACAAAACAGCCCAGACAAAAGTTGTCTCTCCTCCCCATCCTCAACTGCAATATTCTACACAGCAGCTTTCTAACAGCCCCTCTGTGTGAAGGGGATGGTGTCACTCCTCACAGCAGTGATGACCACTTCTGCCCCCATGGCACCAGCAGCTCAAATAGCAAAGGCTGGTGCTTCACAACAGCATCACAGAACCACAGAAACAATTAGGTTAGAAAAGACATCAGAGATCAACAAATCCAACTTGTGATAACGCCCCTGTGTCAAGTAGACCATGGCACTGAGTGCCACACCCAGTCTTTTCTTAAACACCTCCCAGGACAGACCCTCCCTGGGCAGTCCATTACGATGTTTAATCATCTTTTCTGTGAAGAAATTCCTTCTAAAGTCTAAGCTAAATCTCCCCTAGTGCAGCTTGAGGCTATGTCCTCTCAACCTGTCACCCGTTGCCTGGGAGAAGGGACTGACCCCAGCCTGGCTACACGCTCCTTTCATGTAGTTGTAGAGAGTGGTAAGGTCACCTCTGAGCCTCCTTTTCTCCAGTCTAAGCAACTCCAGCTCCATCAGCTGTTTCTCATAGGACTTGCCCTGTAGACCTTTCACCAGCTCTGTTGCCCTTCTCTGGACACACTCCAGCACCTCAATGCTCTTCCTGAATTGAGGGGCCCAGAACTGAACGCAGTACGCTGACATCACCAGTGCTGAGAGGGACAATCAGTTCCCCAGTTCTGCTGATCACATTATTTCTCATACAAGCATGGATGCCATTGGCCTTCTTGGCCACCTGGGCACACTGCTAGCCACATCCACATAGGACAGGCCCTTAGCAGACTTGCTGGGCTCTCTTCCCTGTCCCCATGCTCCAGTGGCTTGATTGACACTTAAATTAATTACAATTAATTGCAACATGGGGGAAGAGTTTGTGAGCTACCCACACTGTAGCAGTGTGAGTTCCCTGGGCTGCAGCCATGCGCCCACACTTCTAACACGCTCTATGGCCAGCACAGCATCGGTCCAGCCCTGCCACACTGCCTGATGCCACCAGACATGGGAATATCACGGGTCAGCAACATTTCAAATCCTCCCCCTTTGCCTGCTGGGTTTTGGCAGCTGGTGTGCCCTGTCCTCCTGCCAGCGAGTGCTTCTCATAACCGAGGGTGGCCAGAACATCTCTTGGGAAATCAAGGTATCACGAGCCATCTGGGGATTTCTTTTAGAAAAGTATTGTCACGTCAGGAGCAGAGCTGGAGTCGGAAAGATAACTTGTTGCGTTAATTAATTCTGTTAGACAGGGGACTGGATGCTCCCAGGAGCCAGCT
>NW_008246060.1:11415440-11417397 GCF_000691975.1 Corvus brachyrhynchos
ATCGCCCTCCTCATCGCCACTGCCTCGGAGCGGCCCTGCACCCTGCCAACTTGGGGGGATGGCCCCCTCATCCCCAGAGTCGTGGCACCGCAGTGGGTCACGAGGAACAGTGAATTGCAACAAAGCTCGCTCGGAAGCTGCCGGGAAAACATCCCGGACTGTGCAGGAGAGAAAACTCACACACAACCCTCCCCACGCCGCAGCCAAACTCCAACCACAGCATAGCGAAACAGCATTTCTTAAACGAAGGAGAGACGTGTACGTACTAAAGAGTCATTTAAAGTGTATTTTCAATAATGTCACCATAGACCACTGAGAATCCAAGGGCAAAGCTGACTGGTACCTTGTGAGCTCCTACCTCAGCTCTCCCCTGCGTGCCGGCTCTCCGGCAGAGCTCGGGTGGCTCAGGCTGAAGCGATGAAGCACAGAGAGAGATCAGGGACATTTCGGTAATAGCCATTTAGTATTTTCATGCTCATAGGAACACAGGCAAAGTAAACAAAAAAAAAAAAGTAATAAGTGCTAAGAATGCCAAACCCTTAAACAACGTCATTGCCTCAGCATTAGAACCTTCTCCCATGGATCCAGAACGAACATCCCATGGAAACACCCGCGAACCCTTGAAACATTTCTGATATGTGTGCTACTGTTAAACAGCAGCAAGTGTACTGCAAGTACTGCCGTGGTATTAGGCTCAGCAGAAAATTCTAATTTTAAAAGATACTGAAGTAAAGGTCAGATAGTTGGAGCTGGAACAGTCCATGCTTGCCATCTTTAAAGGTCTGTCAGCACTTTTCCCAACACCAGCAGATAAATGAGGGTAGATATGAACCAAATCTCAGTATGTAACACCCCACATTTTGTCTAATAGCATTTTCACAAGTTTTAATTGCATATTCTCAGAAGTGACTTTGCCAAAAAAAAAAAAAACCTTCCTCTTTTTATATAAGCATTTGTATTGAATTTGCAACTTAAGTAAAAGATGCTGTACATGATGCTCACAAAAATCCAGTTGCTTATTGCTTCCCATTTGACCCAGCAGCATGTGGAAAGGACCCAAAGCACAACTAAGAGGCAGGCCCAGAAATAATCATGAGAAGGGAAATATCACTAAATACCACTAAATGAATGCACACTACACTAATGGATATAATCCGTGTTATTATTACTATTCCAGATTGGGAACAGAAACATTCCACTGCAAAGGGAAACTGACAAACACAATACAACCACTTACAATAAATGTAGCCTTTTCATGCCACGTAACAACCCAACCAGCTTTTTCTTTGGGTTTTCCTCTCTGCCAGTTGGTTCCCAGGAAGCATTTCTACCTGCCATTAAGACACTACTGCTACAGGTGTGAGCCAGTTTTATCATTACTGACTCACCTTGCATAGAATTGCTTCTGTCTTTGCTCACCGGTCTGATAAGGAAACAAGAACCTTTGGTAAAAGCAGGGCTGAATCATCCATGCATGAGCTGTCTCTTGTTTGCTCGGTTCTACTTCCCCTAGGAGAGCAGGCACCATAAATTAAATGTGTATTTGTGCCCGGCCGACGGCATGTTGCAGCAATGAGCCAAACACCAGAACAGGACATTAGAGGGCAGCAAGCACACTTACTGCTGCCTCGCTTTATCCAGAGCCACGGGAAACGTAAAAAGCCCTGTCCCAACGCTTGGGGGCGAAAGGTTTCCATGCCCATTCCGAAACAGTTCCCCATTTCCAGCTTTTGAACAACTACAGTGTGCAAGAGGCAGATGTAGGAATATACCACACCCAGCTGAACCACGTGAAGAGTGCAAGGTTAAGTGAACCAACCTGGAGAATTTCTACAGCACAGGAAGAGCATAAACGTTCAGGACACTCAGACAGTAACTTGTGAAATCCAGGGCATCATAATCTCATGTGAAAGGATTTTTATTTATGAAAGCGTGATTAGGTCTCTTTGCAATACAC
>NW_008246060.1:11417414-11431027 GCF_000691975.1 Corvus brachyrhynchos
CAGGAATGCAATGCTACAGTTCACACAAACAGAACGATGCTCTAGTCATTGGTTATCTCAAGTGGTGGGGGGTTTTTTATTCAGGACACTTGAGGAAAGGCTGTCTGGCACTGCAAGTTAAGGCTTTTTACATATTTTAGTAAAATGGAGCCATATAAACTACCAACATTCCTTACCACAAAACTCTAATTACACCACAAGCTTCTGTAACAGTTGAAAAGTAAGTCTGAAAGCCGTTTTTAATAAGCCTCACTTGAGAGATAGCAAGAAATAGATGCTGAACTTCCTTTTCATGTTCAAAGTAGTGATTTACGACAATATTTTAGGATAACTCACATTTGCACAGTTCTCTTAACTACTGCAGAGCCCTTTTACTTCTCCAGTTGCCTATCAGCATTATAGCAAATACAACTATTTAAGGTTTAAAGGCTGAGGACTAGTAAAGTCATGCACACTTACAAAGAGTAAAATGAGCAGGTTCAAGTTTTCCATTACTAATTTTTAAGAGTTGAAGAGAAATGCAGCAATATGTGCTTCTATTTCACTTACCCATTTTGTGACCTCAGAAAAAAAACATCTAGAGGAGCAGGTAGTGAAGAAAGAGGTTATAGTGTTTGCTTCTAAAATAAAAAAAAAAACCAACAAAACCCACAAACCACCATCACCAGAAAAAAAGTCAATTACAGCCCTATCAAAAGCTGAGAAACATCAGTGTCACTGGTTTAAGGATAGAAACAAGGCATCATTCGTAACCAAAAGACACAATTAATTATTTGCCTGGGCGCTGCAGCTGGACAATGCATACAGGCACACAACATTTCAGGGAGGTCTTTTTGGGGTTTGGTAGGTTGGTTTGGTTTGGGGCTTTTTTGGTTTGTTTTGGTTTTTTAAGGTTTAGATTTTTTTCTTTTTGTGGTTTTTGTATCAGAAGAAGCCCAGACACTCTTTGTGAGGCACCAAAGAGGGTTATACTGAAAAGAGACCACATATAAAAAATTCAATGTCTGGCTGCATGGTCTCTAGCTTTTAAGTGGCCTAGCACATAAAACCACCTCAAACTAAAAATACGTACTACAGACCTTAACATGCAATGACAGCAATGAATTGCACCTTACATGCTTCTTCCACCATCAAGGGGTAGAAATATGACTCAGACAAGGGCATTTAGTGACAACAGCAATAAAGGTAATCCAAAGCACAAATGCTTTGCTATCATGTAAGAAAACTAGTCAAACACACTAGCAAGCCTGCTTAAGAGCCTGAGCTGGACGCTTAAGCTCTACTGTCTTCTGCAAAGGTAGCTCAGCTACTCCACAGCTAAAGCCTAAACACAGGTGGTTCATAACAGAGTGCTTCACGTGAGAATTTCAGTCTGAGGGCAACAATGCGGGATGGAACAAGACCTCGAGGAAATCACTGAGACTTTTATGGGCATTAATTTTAATCCAGTATCAACTGATAATACTTTTAAACCAGAGAAAGCTTCCTGATCATAAGCCAGCCACCTGCACTATGAAGGGAGCTGCTGTGAATCACTGACTGCAAGACTAAGTATCAAGACACCCTTCTCAGCTATGAGAGTGTCTTAAGAAGTAGGCTCCAGGCATTCTCCCAAGCTCAGTAAATCCCAACTCTTAAATGTAACCAGTGCAACTACATGTATTTAATATATTCCACATTAAAAACGTTCACACCTAGTTCAACCTTAAGGGATATTGGGTTCACAGACCAAATATCCCTCATACTTCTCTCTTATTAATATCCTGGAAAAACATGAGTTTTCCCATTATTCTGCAAGTTTCTGGACTTAAAATGGGTATCTGCCAAGATTTATTAGTTAAAGGGAAAGCAAGATCAGATGCATTTTCCTCAATCTCCATTTAAAATTGTCTTTATTTCAGTCATTTTAAGCAGAAACCTCTCACAGCAGTTGGGATAAGCAGGCTGTTATACCATTACACTGTTACATTCAATTGCAGAGATACATCTCACTTCATACAAATATAAGCAAAAGGTGTTTGTGGTGAGGTTTTTCAAGGAACATTTCTTAAATGTCTCATTGTGCCAAGTACATCGATCTGCACTTTTTGCATCAGGAGGCCAACTAGGACCACAGTATATCTCGCCTGTGGATCACAGGGGGAATTAAACCATTGTGTTGTCACAAACCTTACCTGACAGAAAAGCACATTCAATTTGCTTGAGGAATCCAACTGTTCACCTATATTCAGTATTGTCATGGGTGGGGGTCCTTAACTGCACAAAGGTACAGAGCACTACTTCTTGGATTACTTAAAGTTAAAACTTAACTGAGCACTACCCTCCTAGCTTCACTCTTAAAATATCTGAGGCACAAGTATGTGTGTGTACTTGTTTTATTCATAATTTGTCTTGGGATACCAAACGTATTTCTAGCTCAGGTCATTCAACAAAATTGTTGACCTCATTTCAAAACATCCAGTGATCCATTTTTCATTCATTAAAAGGAACATAAAAACAAACATGCACACAATTGTACAGTTTTCATAAATGTCTATTTCATTATTTGTGGGTAGCGCATTAAACAGTTAAATACATTTAAATAATGTTTAAGTGACTGCACTAATGCAGAATTTTAACTAGATGGGTAACCAATTTAACTAGAAACCAGCTAACAAGTAACTGTCTAAATACTTCAAATACAGCTCTTGTTCTAGGTCATCCTTCCTGGAAAAAAAAGCCTGCTGGTCACATTGGAAATACATTTTAAGGCCAAATTCTTCTGATATCCCTTCTCTGCAGCAGTTTCTTCACCTTTTCAAGCCTCCAATTCCAGGCCAAGACCAAGTTTATGGCCACCAGCATTGATGCTCTTTCCATCTATCAGGGCGGACAGTGTAAGCTTCACACCTGTAAGATTTTTAAGCAGCAGGTTTACAACACACACAGTAGCTTTCATGCAACTCAGCCTCTGTCATTACAAGTCCCTCTCTTTCTATACAATTACTTTCCTCTAAAGATTTTTAGAGGAGAATGCATTTACCCATGCAATCTGCTGAAAGTCAGTCACGTGAAGAAAGCTGTATGATTTTTGTAAACAGTTATGAAGTGAATACAAGTCTCTAATTGCAAAATACACAAGAGTTCTCCTCTACTACATTAAGACATGCAAAGGAGGAGGAACACTGTGCATACACAGACACTCCTACCTATAAAGGGATAGAATGAAATTAGGATTTTTACTGGTTTTCAAATAAGGAACTAACCAATGGTAATATAGCCTTAACAGGTGCTTTCATATTTAAGCAGAACAAGTTAAGTTCTGGAGGGTTTTTTTACTAAATATGAAAAGCAGGAAGTGTGGGGTTTTGACAACCATAATTTGAAGACCTGCTATCATTCAACATGGTATAACTGGACAAAGCAATGCTTTGCCTAGCCAAAAGCTAAGCTGTCAAACATAATACAGTCCACTCCTGCACAGATCAGTGAAGAATATAATGCATTAATACCATTAGATAGAGTTTGTCTTGTTTAGATAAAGGTTTGATGTACGACTGACGCTACTGTAAAACATCTACTTAGCCTTCAAAGAAAAAATTATTCTGAAGGAAAATAGTTGCACATAAATGTAGATATCTCAATTATTTTCTTTAGGATGCACAGAAGATATATATAACATAATTCACATGATAGCTCTTACCTGGCCTCAGGGTCTGGGTGTAACCCACTCCAACTAGACTAGAATTGTTCACTTTTGCCTAAAAAAAAAAAACCAAACAATTGAAATGTTCTAACTGATTAGTTATTTGTTACCATTCAGAACCACAGCAACACTGCCGTTACCACTTAAACCAAATTTTACTGTTCTTTCAGTACCCCTGTGCTTCCTGAATTCTCTCCTTCCAGCTATGCCCTCGTCCCTCAACTTACAGCGGAAGCAGTAACATATTTAAGAGCAGAGGGAATGTAAGGGCAGGGAGAACTGTTACTGGAATGTGGTTTTGCAGGTGAACTTCACCACTTCCCCCTTTGCAGAAGGCAGAGCCATCTACCACCAGTGTCCCAAAAAATGCCACATCAGAAGAATCCTACATGTTCATATTAGTATTAGTATCATATTAGAAGAATTAGTATCTTGCAAGTCCAATCAGTCATGCAGCAAACATTTCATATTATCATCGTAAACAATTTGTACAAAATTATTTATGTCACTTTGCATCACTTCATCAACAGGATGATTCCAACTTTGTAACATACAGGAAACTTTTCTGCTGATCAACTTTTAACCAGTATTGCCAGAGTTCTTACCATGAGAATGTGACAGAGCTCTCCAACAACTGGCGTAAAAAATTTTCTGTAAACTTACAGAACCAGACATGAAGGTTTTTTGACAATTGTGTTTTTCTTTTAATAAATACAGTAGGATCTCTAACATAAGCATATTTGACAGCCAGATTCTATGAGACTTTGCTGTAAGCAACATTACAGAATTTAAATACTGCTGGTTTCATTATAATTGCCTGGACTGTAACAGTAATTCCTACAAGGCCTCCCAGTCTATTTTGTACTAATAACACACGGACTCACAGAAACTGGAAATACACTATACTTTGCACAACCCTTCAGGTTACAGCCATACTTACTGAGATAGAAGCAGTGGAATCCAACTTGTATTTAGCTGCAATGCCAAAGCGAGTGCTGTTGCTACCTGCTGTCCAAGCCAGGTTTACAGCAGTTTCAAGAGAGTCACTCACTTTTTGGTAAATTGACCCACCAAATTCGGAACCATCATTGCTGCACAAATTAAGAGAAAAATTAGTTTCCTATTTGCATAATCCCCTCCTTTTGTTTCCCCTTTTATTTTAATACTTCAGATTTTTATTCAAATAAGAATTTCAAAACTTTGAGTTGCTTCCCATTTTTTGACAAGAGAGGGGAGATGAACAAAAGCTTCAGGGCAAAATTAAACTGCAGTAATTCATGGAAATAAAAAGGTATTTCAGAGTGCTACAGCTAATTCTCATGTTAATTGTCAAACAAAGTCCTTGAACAAAATTCCAGATCACATCCTTACAAAACTGACAGATACGTTAATGGTTACAAAATGGGCATTCTGAATTATATGATTATTGAGTATGTGAAACTCCTGAAGAACTGGATGACCTTTCAAAAATCTGTCACAATGTTTTACATTAGTAAATTGAAACAGAATTCTTCCAGTCCAGACTATAAAATATTTTGTAGTTTTCTCCTATATTCTTCAATTTCCATGAATTCAGATAGAATCCCCTTGCTTCCCTTCAAAAGCAAAAACTTTTAACTACCTAAATGCACTAGAACTCCACCAATTTTATTAATTTGGATTGAAAACACCATGTTTTTCAGTACGTTTTGATCAGATTGCTGTGAAGATCTAAAGGCAGAAGTCTGAAGAAAGTTCATAAACAAGATGCCTTACACTTGTTTAGTTATACTGTTTCATGCACTCTTCATCCCTGACAGGCAAGAAGATGAACCTCCACAAAAAGTCCAAAAGCAAAGATCTAGTCTTGCTCTAGAAACTACTACAGCATTAGTGCAACACTAACTACTACCTCTAACAAATCTACTGCCCTTAAATTACAATCTGATACAATTCAATATAATGGGATAGCCAGAAAAAGCATTATGATCAGTTCTACATAACTGAAGTACTCCACTTCCAATTTGCATGTTCTTCAGTATTTGGTAAGCTGCATCACGCGTTATGCTGCAAGTGCTAACCAGTCACAGGTGTTGACTGTTTTGAAAAAGAGAGATACCAAGTCTCATTTACATTTATTTAGAGTTTCCTATTGAAAAACACACTCCATTAATAGCCTTGTAAGCACCTCTTGATATTTCAAGCATTTGTATTTTAACTAGAAGGAAAGGTAAAGAAAGCCTGCTTCTGGAAAGCCGGAGAAGTTTTCAGTACTTACACATTAGTGTGCAGTTGGAAGTCTCCAGTCTTGTAACCCACAGAGAAATTATTTCTTGTCAATTTTGATTTGGCACTATCAAAAGTCATCTGATAACCAGCAAGCCAGCCTTCAAAACCAAAGACAGCTGAACCATGGATTGCAGGTCCGGCAAAATCGAAGTCAACATCGCAACCTAGGTTTACGCATTCACGTTTATAAGCTGACTTAATTTTACCACTTTTCTTTCTGAAACAGAGAAAGAGTTATCTTAAGAAAAGCATACATGATCCTCCTCAATGATCTGCCCAGTTCAAGTCCTATGACTCTACACAACGTATCTAAATGCCTTGCACATGCATCCCATCCCCTGGACCAGGCAAAAGTACAGCCAGCCCATCCAGAGCACACAGAACTACTGCAAACAGGCACTTTCTGATTAATGTAGCAGCAGTTGCATGTCTCCTGCAATCTTCCAGGTATTTCTATCCCATAAAATAAGTAAAGTTGTGAAATGTGCAATACTAACCCCATAGTGATGTGGTGGTAAAGAGCCTTTAGCACTGGGACTTGCTAAGCTGGATCAATAGCAAACCATACAAACAGCTCTGTCAATACCACAGACCAGATCAACAGACCATGGGTGTTGCTACTCCCTAAGGTAAAAACATCAACCATTCTTACCCTGTATTTGGTGAGAAAGTTGTATCAAATGTCAACTTCAAGCCTTTGGCAATCTAATTGAAGGGTGGAGAAGATAAGATAAAGCTATAAATTCAGTTCTTACACAGAGGTAAAGCAAATAAATATTCTCCTAATCTATTACCTGATCTTCAATTGCAATTTCTGTTCCCAGAGTGTTATCTGTGTTCCATTTTTCTGTGAAAGTCAGACCATACTCAGCCCACTTGTATTTGGTCTCCAAGCTCCCATTCACTTTTCCAGTGTCTGTGTTCGATGAACCAGATGTTGTGAATTCCTAAAATGCACAGAAGATACATGTCATCCTGAAAGCATTACAGAGAGTGTTTCCTTCAGCAAGCCCTAAGACCTTGTTACAATATGGAAAAAATTTAAAATCAGTAGACAACTTGCAGGGGGAGAAGGGAGAATAGCATAGCCAAGAACTAATGACTCATGCCCACATGGAGCCTCCCCCCAATCCCCATCTCAACTGCAGTGTTCCTGCCACCCCTACAAAATGTACAGGGTGGCAACCTAACTCCAAAGCAAGACAGTAGCCACCATAAGGATCCTCCTCTAAAGCAGAAACAAGTTCTTAAAATGTAAGGCTCAGTTTAATACTCCCAATGAAAAGTTAAAAATCAAACCAAGAGCCAAGAACACTCTAAGGCACATAATGCAACTCCAGTAAAATTCTTTAAGGATCACATATGTATTTTCATTATTCTTGTCAACCATCCCTGAAGATAAATAATGTGCAACTGTAAAATGTCATAGAATGGCATCACTTTTCAAATTAGGGATGGGGTGGGTGCTTTGGTTTTTTGTTTGGTTTGGGTTTTTAATTGTTTCTTAAAGAGAATTCTTAGTCTACCCAATGTGTTAGCCTTTCACACCAGCCATAGGCAGACATGTTTTACTGACACCTGTAAAATTCCTAATCCCCTGGCACTTTGGTTCCATGACACAGAAATAACATTCATGTTTGAAGTGGGAGAGCTAAGCAAACAGTCTGGGTTTATAGTATGGTATGATCTTACCTGGAACTCTTGGAAGTACTTAGAAGTCAACAGTATCACTCACATTTCTTTATTAAAAGTAATCACTGATGTCTCTCTCTATTTGCATTCTCGCAAAGAACAGAATGAATAGTTTCTGTGTACCACTATTCAAAAACTGAAGGCAATTAGAAGTGGAAGCCATGTTTGCAAACACATGTTAAAGAGCTCTTTCCAGTGGAAGAGCTCTTTCCAGTGAAGAGCTCTTTCCCAGTACTATTTCCCTTATGATTGAAGAAGTTCATTATTTCAACTTCTTAAAACATTTAATTAAACATTTTGATCTCTGTCTTCCTCCATGCACAACATTCTTTTCAAACAGACTTCTCACACTTACCTTCCCCAGAGGGAAACACAGATTTGAAATCACAAGTCCTTAAGCACTCTTACAGCAAAAGCCCAGACAGCACAAAATGAACGTGGTTGAGACTGTTCTTTAATGGTGGCTGATCAAATTTAACCACATCCAAGACATGTGCTTGTATTATGTTAGTGACCCACTACACCATACACAGTTGCATAATTCTAGTAGGTCTATTTCTTGGCAAGGGATGGGCACTACACAAATACCTTCAGCTTTAATCTCTTGCTTTGTGCTATTCCTACTGCAAAGGGTCTATGTGACTGTAACCATTGCGGCAACAGCTTCAGGAGAAGCAAAGTATTATATTATCTCTTACCTCTGCCTTAAAACATCTGTAGTACATATATGCCAGCAGTTTCTCCTCCTGGGAAGGACGGCTTATAACTAATACAGGATTCACATTAGGGCTTGGATTTTTCAGAGAATTTTACCAGCATAACTGGTAGTCCTCCAGAGAAACAAGCTAAGGTAAGAACAACTACCTCTGTAATAGGGCTCTTGCAAACTGTTTTTCAGTTGGGATACAGACTTCTAGAAAAAAACAGAGCATATAACCCACGAACCTTGTTTCTAACAGCAAGGTACACTGCTCAGGCTCCAGTTATGGGGAGGAAAAAAAATAAATCTACCTTTGTATCTTGCAAAGTCTGCTCTAGAAACAGATAAAAGTTACAGGGGGCACTGCTTGCATGACCAAGACATCTTGCATGGAACACTACTGCAACGCTTTAATACCTAGAGGAGCCAAAGATTCAACATGCTTATTCAATGCCAACTACTTCATACCAAAATCAAGATCACAGAAATTTCCACCAAACAGTATCACAAGATACTTCAGAAATAAAATCTGTATACTATAATTGGTATATTAAAATACTTTATTTGTTCACCTTCACACTTAAGACCAGGGACAATTAACAAACCCTTTTATTATGCAAAGATTACTGAACAAGACAATATTCCTGATACATTCAGATCTTTAGGGGCTTCTGAAATTCTCTTACACCAGAAATTTGTCATTCATATAACCTATAAAATACTTAACAACATCTGAAAAGTGCTCTTTTTAACTAAGTATCAGAACATAGCTAGAAAAAAATATAATTAATTAAATTTACTTAAACTCACCACTCCACTTGCAGATTTTGTTTTCACATCCAGTTTCACCAACCCAAAACCTTAACAAAGAGAAGTCAAAGTCAGACAATTAGGCCTTAACTAAGGCCCTGCACATTTTTCAATAAGCTGGTCTTTCAGGCAGTCTCAGCAGTGTCCCACGTATATACACATATATAAACAGCTACAGAGTGACTTCAGCAACATTAAACTTTTAGATGCCTCAGCAGGTAAAGGAGGCCTCTCCAAAACAAGGCAGGGAAGTGCCTCTCAGTTCTACATTAGTACATTTAACTACCAAATGATGCTTCCAAGAGGAAATACATTATTTTCTGTTCCTGGAATGGAATAGTTTTTATAGTCAATGCCTTTTAAAGAGCTATCCCAACGCATAACATGCCTCTTTTAGCACCAAGACAAAATATCTCAAAGTAAAAAACTGTAAAGCAAAGTCACTGGGAAATACACAACCACTGGAACTGTAATAATATAAGTACGTTTTATGGGAGTGTCAGTTCACATTGTTATCCAGAGAGGTGAGCAACAGTCTTGGTGAAAAAAAGCCCACACTTTTCCAAAGACCAGAAAGAAACAGCACTGTGACAAAGAATGATTTAACTATGCAGCTGTCTGGTATTAATACATTTTAAGATGTGGAAGGATTCTTTTTTCCAATAGCCATTCCTCTTTCTAGTCCAAAAAAGGCTACAACACTACACTGGTATATAACCCTTTCTATATCAACCAACGTTGTGGCACAGACAGACCAGTAAACAAAGTGTGCTCCTAAGTTAAACTACACTTGCTGCTTACATTCTTTCATACTTGGACACCTCTGACATTTATGTGGCTTGAGCAGTAAGATTTAATAACCTTCACATCAAAACAGCCCACAAAAAGCCTTCAATGATCTGTTAGTTGGCAGTAAAGATATAAACACAGCACACCTTCCTCCTCCCCAAAAACACTGGTATTTGATCATTTGATTTTCCATACAGACTTAAAAAGGCAATTCATTGTTGCACCTCAAACACCACTTATAAAAGGTACTATTCTTACCATATCCTTTATTGAAGATATCTCTGGCAGGTTTGCCAAGGTCTACATATGATGGAGGAATCGCCATTGGAGCTGAAAGGTAAGGGGCTAATTAATAATGAACCTTTTACCACTGCACACATGAAAAAATGCTACCCCAATTCTTTCAAGATAGTCTTTAAGACTGATTAATCTACATAAAGGCAATTAATAGATAAAATTGATATAATTATACACCTATAATTAATAGATACAATACTACAGCATTCCGTGAAACACCTAGATTTTCAATGAAGGTCACTGAACACAGGATGTTTTCTTGGCTTAGGCAGAGAAGAGGCATTGCAGAGAAAAGGCATTACAAGACCACCCAGTTTGTAATTTTTCAGGTAGATTTCTCCATACAACTTTCATTACCAGAAATTAACAAGTAACTCACATTTCCAGAGTTGGCATAGTTACTGCCAAAAACCTGGACACTGGAAATCTAACAACCTGTAATGCAGACAGTTATTCCCTGAAGTTCTACAAAGTTGAATTTGATACACGCTTATAAAACTACCTGAAAGTACCGACAAGGTTTAATTTTCGAAAATGTAAAAAGAGAGCATATCTGCTCTCCAACATCATTTTTGCCCCATATTTTAGATGGCAGACACACAATGTAAAAAATAACATGTAACACCATTAACCAGCAATCGATCTGATAACATACAAGAGTTTAAGTTCGGGGGGTTGTCTTGTTAGTTTAAAACATCCAAGTAGGAGGAGTGCGGGGTCTGTGAGATCTCTTTACAAGTCCCCTTCTCAGACAGGGAGCCACTGTTAAAGAACCTGTCACTGCAGATGAGCTATGGCCCAGCCTCTCTGGCCCCACGGACAGACACCAGGCTAAGGTCTCACCCAGGCCCATATCTCACTCTCCTCCCTGGGAAGATAAGAGTGTATCTGTACCCTCCTTGAAAGACTTTTCCCATGATTTCAACAGCAAGAGGCTGCTGTTACACAGGCCCTGTATTTTAAAGTTGAGAAATACAGAAAACAGAGCGTATTAGTAACTCCCCCCCATGCTGTGAAAGGGGGGAGAAGGGATGGGGGGAACAACAAAACTAACTAGACAAGGCAATGAAAAGGCTAAGCACAAGCAAACAAAAATCTTATCTTCTCAAACTGATTGGTCACATTTGTTTAGCAGGCAGAGTCAGATTAACATAATTGACTTTTTATCTTGCTTTTGTGTGGTGGATTGATTTTATTTTTCTTTTTAAGTAAATGAAAACATTATCTTTAGAACTTGAAAAATAACAAGTGCAGTGTTCTCACATGTTAACTTCCAAACCCTAATTACACCTGCCATATATAGCCAAATTGTATGAACTGCTACTATTAAAAAGAAAAACCAAACTATTTTAGCAATCAATGGGAAGGCACAAGACTGTTTCTTTTCCTTCTACAACTCATAATGCAGTTTTCCAGAGCACCCTACTTCAGCTCCCTACTGCCCTAAGAGGATAATTTCAACCTCCTCTGAGAAACAATATTTACACTCAGTTTCACACACATACACACAAATTCAGAAAAACATCTTTAGCAAAGATGTCTAAACTCTACAACCAGGTCACTATATCAAGATATCTATCACTTGCTTAAGGACAAGTCTGGTTTTCCAGGGAGTTAAGCTAAACTTTTTTTTTTTAGAGAGACATAAAAATGGCTTAGAGCATCTGAAGTTTGAAGAGACTTAGCCCAAGTCCAAGTCTACAGAACAACAGACCGTAATCCCAGTGACAAGCCATTAAATGATTCCTATTATTTATTCCATAAAAAGAAGCAGGTGAGAGATCAAATTACAAGGGAGAGTGAGACCTCTCGCCTGTAAATTTCTGCCGTACAGCAACTGTACAATTCTTTAGCAGTTTAAAATATTACAAAGAAGGTTTAGCTACATGTTTCCTTTAATGAACAGATCTCTAACTAGCATCTTCAGAAGAATAATTATTTCTAGTTTTGAAGTTTCATATTAGCCTTCTGCACAGACATGCTTTTACAGTGAAAATAAATGAGCTTTTCCCTTTTGTTTTCAATGTTTTCAAACTGACTAGACAACCAATACAGACAAGAGATTTATGCTAAGCAAAAATGTCTTGAGAAGTTAACAAACTTGTATCTGTGTCAAAATTCAGAGGATTATTACAGTAAAAAGGATGTTGCCATTTAATCTGGCCTAGTTAAGCATCCTTACTGCTTCAGTGAAACCAGCCAGTATTTGTCAGACATTCCAGCCTACAGATGCAAGTTTTGTAATAAAATATTGGAAGAAAGTACAATTGTCACACTGCTGTTCTAATACTATACTATAAAACTGACAGGGATGGATGAGGACAAAACAGAAAACCAAGAGTTAATTTTCGATATACTGAATACCTGATAAATCAGTGTCATCATCAGAATGCTCATTAAATGAAAACAGGGCCATAAAAAAATCAGTTCTGTGTCCTCCAATGTTAGCTCGGTTTGCAAATTCTTATAACCACAAGTAATTTTCTTCAACCCCATTTTTCCACTTAAAAACTAATTAGAAGTGACTAAACTATAAGTACCACTTAGCAACTATAGGTTTGTTGTAAAAACTGTAAAATAATTGACTGGAAGTACAGAATATACTTGAACCAAGTGAGAGCTCCACCTTAATCTTTGCTTCATGCCACCGTGACCAAAAAAAAAAAAAAAAGAATTAATCTGTTACTCAATAGTCACAATCATGCTTTCTTCTGTGATTAAAAAAAACCCAATCACCTCAATAACTGAACAATGTATTAACGTTATTGGAATTACTACATCACAGTTTTCCTTGGAGGTACTATTTCAAAACTCTCACGCCCCACAATTACAGAATGCTACAGACTTCTATTAAGATTTCTAACAAAGATCTCAAGATATTCAAGAACAAGCTACAACCCAGATCAGGTCATAATAAAAAAAAAAAAACAACCCTGTACTCAAGCAATTTTAAAAAGCAACAACTACGCCGAAATTATCCCAGTATCCCAACCAATAACAACAGAAAAACCGAGATTATTTAAAAATTAAGTTAATTAATTAAGTTAAAATACATCGGACACACGGTGACCTTCAGGCTTACGCTGATACGCAGAGCTTAAAAAGAAAAAAAGCCACCTCCTTACCCTTGCATTAACTCTCTCCCTACTCACAGATGGAGGTGGTCACGCCAGCCTAATACTGGCCAAGCCAACGCAGAAACTAAAAAGGCAAGGTCTGGAAACGGACTACAGGCTCAGGGAGCGAAGGCAGGGGTAGTAAAGCAGCGCCTCCCAGAGGGGAAGGGCAGCGAAGTGGAGAGCGGGGATGCGGCCGCAGCCCGGGCAGGGCAGGGCCGGGCCGAGCGGCGGCCCCAGGCCCAGCGCCAGGCGC
>NW_008246060.1:11431864-11464071 GCF_000691975.1 Corvus brachyrhynchos
CAGCCGCCGAGACCCGCCCCGCAGCCGGGGGCGTTTGTGCAGATGGCGCTTGCCGGAAGCAGCCGCTGTTCCTTACAGCCCCCAGGAACCCTTTTCCTTCCTACAGCGGCCGCGGAGCACGGGGCCATGACGCAGTGCCCAGCATCGCTCCGCTGGGATGCTCGCCTTGGCTGTCCCACTGCCACTGAACACATCACACCTCACATGCTCTGCTGCTGCTGCCCGAAAGCCACAGACACACAGGGACACCCCGCAGGACGGCTGTCCCACAGACAGGCAGTGCCATTCCGCAGGACGGCTGTCCCATTGCTGGTCTGGCAGTAGGACTCCCATCTAGGAAGGTTTGGTGCCTCCTGCAGACAAGTTGCCACAGACTTTGGAATTGGCTAAGCTTCGGTTTTACCTCTTCCAGTCACCCCCACAGACACCCCACAGAAGAACACAGCGTATCTCAGGCCAAGAGAAGCAATAACCCTCAGAAACCATTCCTAGACAGTGCTGTCTGACCATAAATCATACCCGGAGAACACAGTCACAAGACTGTTGTGCAGCAGCCACTGCACAGCTCTGCAGGAGGAATTGCCAAGTCACCAATGCAGACCATTGCTAGGCCAAGGAACTGCATGATAGCCATTTCTAAAATTCATATTATTCCCTCCTTGCTTGGATTATGACATGATCTCGAATTCCTCAAGAAAGTTAAAACTCATTTACAAATAAAAATTATATTTGTGTAATATGAACAATACATCATAGCACAATTCATTTTCCAGAACACATGGTACAACAGTAATTTTCCAGGATATTAAGAAGAGAGCAGATTAGCAGCAAGGCCCAACATAATGCCAGTCAGCACCTGCTTGTTACATCAAAAGATAAGCAACAGATGGGTTTTTTTGTGCAAGTCCAATGCTTTCACATCAAAAGACCCAAGAGATGTTTCATTTTGATAGTTACAAATAAGACAGTGTGGCATTCCACAGATAGATATGTCTTGATGAATCAAGAAGGAAAGCAACATACTGAGAAAATAAATAGCAGTAGGAAAAGAAACCCAGTGTGTCTTACTGTGCATGGAAACGTACATTAGGAATAAATAGAGATCTGATTAAGTAAAAATAGATTGTGGTATAAGTTGCTCAGTATTTAAAGACATGCATTTATTATTCATACCAGTACTATAAATCCATTCTGAATAAGAGTTCAGTTGCTTATAGGTGACATCAGCATTCTGCCTTTTTTTTTTCCTTTAAAGATTAATATTTCAGTAATGGTTTGGCTTTATTGTTAGCAATCCAGGAAAGCAATTACTGCCCCACCCTGAGCAAAAAAAGCAATGAATAACTTCCTTTGTGAGACAAGGCAAAGGC
The DNA here is from genome assembly GCF_000691975.1 of Corvus brachyrhynchos. Classification (NCBI taxonomy): domain Eukaryota; kingdom Metazoa; phylum Chordata; class Aves; order Passeriformes; family Corvidae; genus Corvus; species Corvus brachyrhynchos. Next base: position 11,433,235 of record NW_008246060.1, read on the forward strand.
ACACAAACTCCTCTGCATTACTCTTCCTCTGCATTACTCTGCTTCTGTAGCAACAGCCTCTGCCTGCCAGTGTTTTTTACTCATTCTTCCCCCACCCCTCCCTCATACAACCCTGCTTATTTCTCTCAGCATATCTTCTAAAGCTTAGAACACCAAAAACGCACAGCTTCAGGCCTGCCATAGCAAACCTGAATTACTCTGGATCTTTCTTCTTAGTGATCTCCTCATACCATTCAGTGCACACACCTCCTATGTAGGTGCACTCCCTCTGAATGGGCTGGTTTTCTATTGAAAATTCAGCAGTTCTCAGGTTTTGGGGCCAGTTGCAGTTGAACTGTTACCATTTTGTATGCATACAGCCATATTTATGTATAACTGACATCAGAGTCACATGTTTTACTGGTACCACTTGGAAAAAAAACAACCCACAGGTCACTAGAAGTTTACTGCCATTTGAACACAAGCTCTGCTTCTCTCTCCACAATTTATAATCACAGTGACTGAAGTAGTGTATGTGAGCAACAAAAAGAGAGCAAGTGGCTACAGTACATAGTAGTGTCCACCCAACAGTTTAGATAACTTACGTTCACTTTTGACATAAGCCTGCAGTCATTGTTTGCTCTCCCCTCCAGATGCAGACCTTCAAGTTGAAGATTCAGTAGAGAAGCCTTACCAAAGATCTAGCAATGAACAGCTAAGTGATTTAGGACTCCTCATTCTGAAACAAGCTGACCTAGGGGATATAGCAGAGATTAAAAAAGTGGAGAGGGTAGAAAATAGTTGAAGCTAACAAGAAACAAGTTCAGAACAAACAAAGCCGAGGGTTTTTTTCTATGAAGGAGTGCAATCCAGTACAATTACCTGACACAAGAAGCTGAATGTTTATATGGGCTCCAGGGGAAACTAGACAGGCTTGTGGAAGAGAAATCTAGCAAGGATTACTAATTACTAATCCATTCAACAATTACATATGGCTGTGTAACCTGTTTGGAGTCAGAAAATCCCTGCATTGGAAATTGAGGTATCATTTAAGTTTATCCTGTTCCTATCACTGTTTCTTTTAGGTATGTGCTGCCTAAATCATTGCTCAGTTCATCATCCCAGAGGCAGGGATATTAGATTGTCTACGCCTTTTGTTTGATACCTTACTACTACCCTTACGCAAATTAGGCCTCTAGAAAGCCCTAAGGGGGCAACAACAGAGGCCCATGCTGCCAGGATGTTTTAGTCTAAAAAACTTAATGCCTTTCCATTTTTTTCCCTAAACAGTTTTAAATAACCTTTTTTCAGTTTAGCTTAAACTACTAGGAGGAAGTTTAACTTAAACCAGATTCTAAGACACACTTAAAACAGGTCCACACAGAGCTAACACATTTAAATAATCTGATAGAGATAATACCTTAGCTCAGAGGAACACCAGCTAATATTAACCAGTGATTTTAGAGCTGAGAAAGTAAAAGGAAACCAAATTTGAGAATGTCAACAAGGGAACCAACTTGTTTGGAGTCCCTCCTAAGACTAATGGAGACACAGAGCAGCTTACAACTACATAGCTAATGAAAGGTGATTATCCATGGCTCTACAGGGAAAGCAAACTAAAAATCCAATCCTTCTTTTTATGGTGTGTGGAGACACTGGACACTCTTCTTGTAAATGTTCAACACTAAAGTACCTTATTCCCAAATAAATAGTAAGAGGGATGTGGAAAAGGTTCTGTTAAAGAGCAAGAAGAAACTGAAATAAAAGCCAACCCTATGCAGAAGAACCTGTACTTATTTGTTCTTCCAAATTTTTATTTGGTTGATAATATTTTTTTCCTTAATTTTTGTTTTTCTTGCAGTTTTCATTGCCTTAGGATTTTTTCTGTCGTTGTTGGGTGGTGGTTTTTTTGTTTTTTTCTTTAATCTTCAAGGAATAAGACTTTTTGAATCTTCCTGATAGATTTACAAACCATCAGGTGTCCTGACACCCTGAAATACGTTCATTAATAGGCTTCATTCCTTGCAGGGGATAAATCCAAGAAAGGGAGGGGCAATCATACAATCAAATGCTGACCTGTAAACAAAACATAATTAATGCAAAACTCACTGAGAAACTCAAAGAGATATGTTCCAAATCACTTATGCGGAACAATAGGTTTGAGTGATTGGTGCAGTAGTTCTCACCTGAAATAAATATCAGAACAGCTACTCATTTGTGCTGTATTGTTGACATTCTGCTCATGGTGCAGGCTGTAGCAGTTACTGTGTCAAATGGATGCATGGCACTTAGTTTTAGAGGTTACAAATTTTTCAGTTATCTAAGTTTTTTGTAAGAAGTTTAATGAGGATTACATGTCTCAGAAAACCCAGGGCACTTTATACCAGGGGAATTACACTGCAGAGCAAAAGGCCTCCAAGACTTTGTCTTGCTGAAAAGAATTTGGTTGCCTCCACGACGCTGCCTCTCTCATTGTAAAGCTTAAACCAGTGAGGGACACTCAGGCGCACAAGATGTTGAGCAATGTTTTTATGGCCTTGTCTCTCACTGAAGCCACTCCAGGGTTAAGCCTAAATGCTGTAAATAACACCTTGATGGGAACAAAGCAAAGCTCAGTCATGGAGGAAGAACATGCAGAGGACTGTGCCTAAGAGTTTTGTACTATGTTCAGAAGGGGGCTTGGAGAGAGGGAATAGAAAATGGCTTGCCCCCAGGCAAATCCCTCCCTGGGAAAAAAATGTGCTACCCTGGCTTCATGACCTTTAACATTATTTACAGCGTGTCCTTATTGTGCTCAGAGTACTCTGATGGTGGTCTTTACTGTAAACTGTTCTGATGCACCGCTCTAAACCTGAGAGCATCTCTACAGTAACAGCACATATTGTTGGCCATTTGCTTTTGAGGGACTAAGTTTCCTTCTTAAACAAATAAACAATGCTAAAATCCTAATAATATTTGCTGACTTACCAATCTGCACTTCAATCAATTTCCCTGAAAGCAGGTCTTTCTTAAGGTCACCTCTCTTTCTAGGGTGCCTGTTTGTAGCAGGCTTTACAAGCATAGCATGTGATGGCAGGCCATTTGCAATAGCCAGGCTGGAGGGGTTTCAGGCTTTTGGAACCTGAGCTCCTGCCCCAGATAGCTCGGACTTGGAGGAAGCTTCAGCCGGGCCAGGCTGGCTGAGCTCTGACACGGAGCGTGCCTTGGCGCTGGAGGCCCCGCTGGGTGGGAAGGAAGATTGGTGGGTCTTTAAACAAGGAGAAAGCAGCAGATTCTTGGAAGCAGATGTGCTGTGAGAAGGATGGTGGTGCTGAGCTGGCCAGCAGGTCCCGCGCTCTGCGGCGGCTGTCGCGTTTGGCTTCTGGGTGCACTTCTGCCAGTGACCCCCGAGCGAGTGGGACCAGCCGTCGCACCCCCTTCAAGAGTGTGGGGTGGCCCAGGTTTCATCCTACAGGCGCACGGGAATGAAGGGTGAAGTGCCAGCCGAACACGGGCGCTCTGTCCTGCAGCCCCCGCACTTCGCGGCGCGGTTCATGCCCTGTCATTCCCTGGGAGCTGCCTTTCGGGAGCCCCGGCAGCGGAGGGCAGGCTTTCCCGGCCGGCACAGCACCGCAGACGGAACTGTGGGTGCTGAGACAGACCAGGCTTTGAAAAAGGAGACAGCGACAGAGAGGGAGTTCAGGCTCTTGGCACCATCTTTCTAAAAGCAGACTGACATGCTGGAGTACACTGAGTGCTCCTGCACACCCGGCAGCACATCCCGTAGAGAAGCGGACAGCACAAGTGGAGCTGACCTAAAACCGATCAGCTGGAGTTTAACCGGAGCAATCTGACACAGCTGGTTACCTGGGAGGAGAGGCTTATCTCGATAGGACAAACCTCTTAAAAACCTACAAGAAGTTATTTATCTACAGCAGTATTTTGACAGCTATCATGCTAACAAACATAAAAGTAATGAATTAATTACTTTTTCTGCCTGCATGATTTCCTTGCAAAAACTGTGTAGCCCACACCCTACGACAGCATGTGGAAAGTAAGCAACCTTTGCCAACATATGTGACTCATCCAGTCCTTTAAGGGTTCCATTCTCAATTGAATATGAGATAATAGAACACACACCCTCACACAAAAAAAAAGGGACCTGTAGCAGATTTTTCCTCTTTCACAGAAATTTGACTGTGTATACATATAATCATGTTCTAGTTAGTTGCCAGGTGCTCAGTGCAGGACAGTGCAGCAGAGCTGATGATAGTGGTTCTTATAATTAGATCTGCCTAATCACCACCAGTAAAATGTCTTATTTTACTAATACCTTATTTCATTGATTCATTTTTCTTTACTCACATTGGAGGTTCTAGTCCAGAAATTTGTGTTCAGAAGTTTTGATTAAAATATTCAGTGCTTTATAAGGGAAAAATGCTGTTTGCCCAATTGAAATAGTTTTTTAAATTATTTAATTGAGACAGCTCTGTGCAATTCATGTTGAGGTGGGTATTTCAGACATCTCATGAAAGAATTGCCCTCTTGCTGTCTAGTAAAACTCACCCACTCAACCTATAGACTTCAGAAGGATGTCCCATGGTAAGGTTTGGCAACTGATTTCTGTTAAGGGTGTACAATGGAGGCCCGTGCTTAATCTCTGCACTTAATGTAATTGCTCTAAGCCATCTCCCAGAAGTACCTGTGCATACTGCATCCCACAGCTAAAACAATGGAATGAGATTTCTACAATTTAACCCTGTAGGGTAAGTTTGGCTGTGGTTGTGAGCAGAACAGAAAGTCCCTACAGGTAACCATTCAGGAGCGTAAGAACCCTAAATGGCTCCTGTGTTCAGGAGTGAAGAAGAGAAAAGGGTGCAAAAACCAAAGGCAGACAGGCAGAAGCACGAGTAAGTACTAATGCAAGGGGATAATGAACTGTGTGACAGGAACAAGGGCAAAGATGTCTGCTGACAAGAATGAAAAAATCAGGGCTTTACTACAGGTTTACCTGCAGCAACTAATTTCTCTTCTCTTAAAGACTCTTTGTCCTTCTGCACAAAAGGAGTAATGACATTGACCTCTTTTGTACAGCCCAGCACAAAGCGAACATTGAAAAAAATTGTCCTGCTTTCCAACCCTTACATAAGTACAACTTTTTTTTTTTATGTCACATTGAAAAAGTTGCATACCCAGGTGTAAAACTAACTGAGTGTGTAACAGAAAGACAGACAAGATATTGCTTAAAAATCTACACAGACTAAAATCCAAGACAGGTACAATAAATGTGACATATCACAGTTTAAAGAGGGCATATTATTTGTATGCAACCAAACCACCAGGAGAAACCATGCTCCATTCTAAAATAAAACTAAACAACCTCCTAGCTGTCCCCTTTCTGTTTGGAAGGCAGATGTGTCTAGGCATACCTATTTCATACCCTGAGAATACATTCATCACATTTTTAGAATCCATGCATTTAAAAAGTTTCTCCTATGCTATGGTTTGGAGAGACATTTGTCTGACACGACTGCCTACTAAGTAGAAGTAGTTATTGCTAAAAATTGCTGGCTTTCAGATACAATATGCTACAGAGACTTGAAAAGCCCATGCTGGGGAAAATGGATGGTCTGTGGTTGCAGATGGGCTCACAGGTGCAGGTTGTGGAAAATGTCAATGTCACTCACTTCATCAGCGTCAGTTACAACCAGAACCAAAGACAGATCTTTAGGAGAAAGATCTGCAAGTAATGATCCACAAAATACATATTTCTAAAAAATGTTACTGAGGGCTGCCAACCAAACAGACCTCTCTGTCTCTCAGTGGGCATTCACAGCAGGACATGGGCTAATGATTCAATTAACCCAGCAACAGATTAGGGAAGTAATAAAAATTAAGAGGCTAGCCAGGACATATCTAGAGAAATAGCATGTGGATCATTGATCATAAGGAGTGATCACAAGGAAGGAGTCCTTTCAGAGAGAGAAGTGAGCCTTTGCTCCATTCTTGTCATGTAGAGATAAAGTTTTCTGGCAGGATGTTATCAGACCCACGGTAAAAGTTTCCAGGCAACTCACATGATTCAAACAGAAAATAAAACCTTCAGAAATAGAATATAACAAAGAACTACAATTCAATTAAATAAATTCTTATATACATTTAAACTTCACATTTCCAACTGCATTTTGATTAAAACTTAGGTGCACACTGCGTATTTATGACTGTAGTAAAAATGTGTCTTTTGAAACAAATTGAGTATTTTTTTCCTGAAATAGCTTCCCACATTTTAGAAAATTATTGAATATATTATAAACCATACTGTTCTGTAGTGGTTGTCTACAAATGTATTATCCAGGTGAGTATCAACAGCTTAGTAATGCTTCCTAAGTGACACTGAGATTGGACTATTACAGTCATCCAGCATGTCCAAGGTTCTCCTTGTGTGAATCAATGCACTTTTGTCTGACAGGGCCCATGAAATTGAGAAATAGAAATGGTTTTGATACTTCAGTTAATGGATATTTGACTTCGTGCATTTCAGGAGTTAAGAAACTCAGAAAATTTCCTTTCTATTGTGTATTTGCACTAAATCTGACTTCTTAGGTCTTCAGTCCCATGTGCCAAACTGCTTTAAGTTATACCACCTCTGGTATCCCTGCGAAAAGGATAAAAAAACCCCTTACTTTACTTCAACACTTCCATTCTTCTTGCAGACAGGCTTGGAGATTCAAAAAAGCCACAATAATTATAGTTCTGATTCAGGCTTCAACTGCTGTGCTTGCTATTTTATAAATACAGCTTCTCCCTATTTCTCCTGGTAAGAGGGACAAAATTAAAGCTTTTTTATGACCGTAATAGCCACTAATTAGAATAACCTAGATATATTCATTCTTTCAGAGAACAACAACAACAAAAAATTATGCTCTAGCAAGGTTGCAAGTAATAGCAGTTACAGAGATTCAACTATGCAGGGAGTCCCATGGCTGGTTTTAGCAATCCTGCATTTCCAGTATAATTAAATCAGCAGCTACCCAAAAGTCATCCTTCAGTGTGCTAGATTGATCCACCAAGATTAGATATTCATAGGAGAAGGCTGCAATGAGATCAGAAGATAATAATATAAGATTTATTATACAGAACGCTAGAATAGAAGCTAGAGAATGACAAAGCTTGCAAGATGCTTTACATGGAGATCTCTGTTCTGTTTAGACACAGGAAGCAGCTCCATCAAGCAGCAGCCTAACATGCCTCAGCTTGATGGCATCATCATCCAGGGTTCTGCCATCACTGAAAATTCACCCAGCAGCAGTAAATGGAAACATCTGCACTTTGCAAGTGTGATCAAAGTGGTGTTTTTTCAAACACTTTTAAGCCGGAAAGGGCCGAATAATCTATCCATTGAAAATCAAACCTCGTGATATCCAAGATTGTTGATAGTGTATCAGGTTATGAAAAAGAAGTAACAAAAACCAAAGCAAAAATCCCCAAATAAAGATGACTTTTGCATTAATCAAACGCAGTTCCAGGGTCTGCATCCACCAGCTCAGTCCAGGATGACTGATTCAGAGATACAGTGAACTTCTGAACTTTGTGCCATTATATGGCTGTTAACATTTGTTCAGTAATATAGCATAAGATTAGCTGCACTAAGTGCCAAATATGAGTCATATTGCGTAGGACTTCACTCCATCCTGGGGTATCTCAGCTGAGCTGTGGTCGTTCCCAGGAGGGGCACATTCTGGTCCAGGCTTTCATGCCTGCAGCACCCCTTTCAATGTACTTGGCAGCTTTCTGCTGACACAAGCTGCGGTGAAAGGAGCGCGAGGTGTTGCTGTGGGTGCTTTCTGATACATCTGCCTCCCTGGCCTTTCTCTGCAGTATCCAACCTGCCGATCAATCCACAGCCTTGGTTGGCTTCTCCGTGCTTCTACAGCTGGCACTGCCAGCAGCTCACAGCTCATCAGGCTTCTGTGAGCTGGCTTAGACTGCACGATGCACGGGACCAAGAAAAATTGCATGCACATTGGTTTTCTTTCTCTCTCTTGTTTTTTTGGGGTTTGGCTTTTTTGGAGGGTGGGGGGGAGGAGGCTGGGTTTTGGTTTGGGGTTTTTTTGTTTGTAGGGGTTTTTTTTTAGTTTTACTCAGCTATTCATTGCAGGAACAAATAGTTTTATTAGTAATGTGTTTATTTTCTTTTGTTGTAGTCCTGATTCCTTACAGCTCAGGGAATTTATATATAGGAGACTGATTTGAAGGTATTCTCACTGTTTTAAATAAGCTGAGAAGCCAGGGCAGTGTAATAGGCTTGTCTGATTAAGCCCATCGCAATCTTTGGCATGCCGGGGACTACTGTGCTTTCATTTTCCAAGAGGATGAATCTCAGCTGTGCTTTGAAATCCTCAGAGCAGGATACAGACGTGCAGGTGACAAAAGCCGGAGCTCGGTACTCCTAATGCACAAGCATACTTCTTTTGGCAGGATCCTGGCACTCAAGCTGTTATTCCGATCTGCTGGCCGTCTGCTTTCCATTAATCACTTCTGGCAGAAGAAAAGGCCTTCCAAAAATCTTTCACCTTTGGCCTATACTCAGGCAGCAAAAAGGATGTAGTAGCACATAAGGTTTGTGCCAGAAGGGATCTTCAGCCTGAGAGCACGATTCTGAGGTTTTTGCCATGAGATTCCCCACAGGTCTGTCCTGGAAGACTCAACAATCTTGTCAGCCACACCCCATTTTAGGTTTCTTTATCTAAATAGGGTGGTAGTCCTCAGTTACCCTGCCTGTGTTTGTAGCTAGCTGACAAGTTAGTTCATGCCTAGCACAGATCTGGCAGGACAGTATCCCAGGAATGATGATTAGAAGATGGATAATGCCATACAAGCTTTTTTTTAAGACTTCTGTGATTAGGGAAGAAAAGGAGGAAAGGGAAGCAAGAAAATATGGATCTGAATCCAAGTCAACTTCAGCCTTTTCTTCCCTATGCTTGGGAACATTAATGTACAAAAATCCTTAGACAAAACTAAACTCCTCTTACTGAAAACAGAGAAAACCTTCCAAGAACACCACATATGACTAACCATTAAGATAGAATCTTTAAGAAAGTCAGCACTCTTGATTAAGGAACCCAAAATACCTTTATTTTACTCCTGATAGATGCCTTCAGAAACACTGATGAATTTATATGTCTGTTGCTCCACCCTCAGTTAAGCTTCCTCATTTCTTACCAATGGAAGTAAGAAATCCTCCTTTCTAGGCCAGCAACTTTCTTACCTGAGAATGAATTTCACAGTTCTTCAGTGGTCAGACTGGTATTTGAGATACCAGAGACCTGCATCCCAACCACCTACTGCCCCAGTATCCAAATGGGTGTAAATTCCCACATATTGCACAGCTGGGACTGGTGGCCAGTGCCTCTTAAAAGCTGAAACAAGAATGATAATGATAACGATATGTGCATTTATGCTTATGTGGGGGATTTCTTAAGCAGAGACAGATCCTTAATCTTTGTGCATGCAGCTCTAGGTATAAATTCTTCCTACATCTGACATGGTAGCATTTTTTAGCATTGGATTAGCTGGAATTGAACTTCGAACATCTAGGCAAAATGTGAATAAAGGTAAGCTCAGGCTACAGTCTTATGGATGATATGCTCACTACACCACATGCTGGCAGGGAAGATCCCGTGGCTTCCCCTGCTGCTGCAGTGATCTGGGCTATTCTGTCATTCATTGCCAGTTCTCCCATTCCACAGGAAAAGCAGAGAAGGGATTTGTACTTATAAATAGGATGTGGGAAAGGGCAAATCACAGCCATCAGATGACAAAGTCTATATCCCCCCTGGAAAGCCAAAGTGAAAATGACAGGTTGTGAACCATCTGTGAACCACACCAGCTAGGGCAGGTTTGAAATTAACTCCGGTGCATTTGGATGTGGTAGAGATAATGCCTGAGAAGGAGCCTGTCTGTGGATTTAGCTACTGGTGTAACTGCCCTGTAGGCAACTATACCTGGAAATAATAAATTAATTCTGGCATATAAACCCCAGCCCATTCCTGGTCAGTGTGCACACTACATCAGTACAGCCCTGACTGGGTCATGCCTTCACACCAGGCTGTCCCTGCTTCCCAAATCCCAGTCCAAATCACCAACACAGCATTTCTGCAGTGCTGGGACAGAGATAGCATCTGAGTGGTATTCCATGTTCCAGCTTGCCAGAAGCAGACATCGGCCTTCTGCTAAAGCTCCGGTTTTCAGTTACCCACAGCTTGTGGAAACAGCCTGGTTAAGAGAAAACCAGAACAACCAAACACAAGACCACCTTTGGGAAGGAGTTGAGAGTCTCAAGAGCAGCCAGAGGCCTTCAGCAAGGGCTGCCTTCAGCAGAGCCTGCTGCAAACTACTCTCCTTTTTCCTCCACTCTCTCCTCTTGATCATTTCGTAGAGCCTGCAGGAGAGCAGATGCTTTTCTAGGTTTTTCCAGCCTCCTGACTGACAGCTTACACCTGTCCCATGTGGGGCTGTTACCTCCCTTGGCATTAGCCAGGGGGGCTATTTTTAATTGCCAGGACAGAAACAAGAGGTAGAGCCTTTGGTCAAGTACCCTGCAACCCTGTTACTCACAGACTGAATCATTTTTGGCACCCTCATTAAAGCACTTGCTAACAAACTTTGCTTTCCTCTTGAGGAACACTGGTGCTGAGCTGTGCCCCGCAGCACCCTGCAGCGCTCTTTGCTGGTGTGGGAGCAGGAGAGCACACCTTCAAATCATTCATCAGGAAACGCTGAACTAAGGCAACAGCCTCCATAGCCTAGTCAGTGTCTCGTATCAGAAGGCAGAGCTTGCTAAGACACACTGGGACCCACTGAGAAGCTAAATAAGGACTGCAAAAACCCAGGCCTAATTTGGGCACTGACTACAGTTTAGTTTGGCTGGAGCCTGATGCAGTGCAAAAGAACATTTGTGGTTTTACAGAAGATGAAGCTTGTGCCTTATGTTTTTATTGCTGCCGTCCCTCTCCATGACTTGGGTGCATTTGTAGGTCAAACTGCCACTTGGAGCAAACAATTCAAGTGTGCCTCTGAAAGGCCCTTTGGAGCACAACGCTGCCACAACCCTGCTCCTTCTGCAGGACATGCTCCCTTTACTTTGTGCCATAACATGAAGTGCAGCTTGGTTCTTACCTTGGAGCACAGGAGGATGGGCATGTCACTCATCACATTTCTGGCAGAATCATGCACAAAACAGTTTTTGTGATGTGTTTCATGCCTATGTAAACAACAGTCACACCAGGTTATTGTTCTGTACAGATTCAGTATTACAAACCTCCCTGCAATGCTAAAAAAAACCCACCAAGGAATCTTTTTTAATGTGGCATTAGGATAAAGAAGTCTTCTCTGTTTAGCTTTGCCAAAAATACCCCAAAACCCCCTAACATCATAACATTATTTGAATCAAAAAACTCTGGAAGGGGCCTTTGTGATGAGACTTTACATGAAGTTGCAGAACCCAGAAAAATTGCAAATTAATTCTATCAGCCCCTTTCCAGTGCTTCCATTCACATATCAGAGATTCCTTAGTGGACAGTCACCTCTTGAATATTTTTTGGTACTCCCCACAAGTTTCATTCTCCACTCTCCCTCACAATATTTGTGAAATGAATTGCTGTTCCCTGAAGACCCTTCTTCAGTGTTACTGTAAGAAAAGCAAACTTGCTGCCTGCTCTTGTCTCCTCTTCCTTTCTGTCCCATTCTTTTTAGGGCTATTAGCCTCCAATTAGAGTACATGAGAATCTATCTGTGATCAAGAGACACAGATTCAGTTTTGATGACTTCATCTAGCAGAGTGAGGGGGAAAAACAGTGAATTGGTTTTTTATATTTAAAATGAATGATGAATCCTTGTTTGAAAAGCATTCCCTATCTCTTTCAAATTGACCTCGCATGCTGTGGTATACTAGGCATTAGAATTTGAACTTTTTGATAAACTAATGACACTACTAGAAAAAACCAAAACTGTTACCAAATTGGCTGTCAATATTTTGTCCAAGTCAAATGATTTCTATGAACAGTCCAGCAAGTGCCTATCCTATCCTAGTATCAAACTTCACTACAATTTTGACAGCAACAGGAATTTCGTATTTGGCAACTGTTTCCCTGTTCCAATTTTTCAGTAATTTTCTAATTACTGAAAACCAGTAATTTTACCAGAATCTGTCACAGATCGGTGCCAAAAGAAAATGCAAACCCCTTACAGGTAGCTGCAGACTTAAGACCACAGCTGTAAACCTGTAATTCCTACATCACCCAGAACAGTTATTCCTCCAGAAATGAAGTATATGCACATACCTGTAACAGAGTCCCACAGGATGTGCTAATTATATTTTGCCAGCATTACTTACTTCCACACTGAAGGAAGATCTCATAACACCATCACACCTATGCTTAGGAATACTTTCACAGTCACAGTGCTAACAGACAATGAGCCATCATTTTGCATATAAAATAAATTAAGCATTTGTCATCTTTCAAATATTTTATTTTAGTGTTTTTAAATATGTTTAACACAACAAAGATATAAAACAATATATTAATTCAATCTGAGTTTAGAATCAAAATAATATTTACTTATTTACAGTACTCTAAACTTCACTGGCATACTTTCTAGCCATTAGATAACACTATTTTCTCAGAACAAAACTGAAGTAACTTCAGTGTGAAAAGCCTTTGACGTCCTTATTACGTTAAGTACCATGTACAATGCAGTTTGTGGTTTCTCAAACTTGACAAAATTTCTCCTTTTTTGACAAAACTGAATTGGAAGAGCAAAACTAAGTTACAGTTAGTCTTTCTAACTACACAGTCAGGTTGTTGTGCTCCACATTTATCACCTTAAGTTCTTACACATCTATTAGAAATTGGCTTTTAAAATGTGCATGTCACTGAATTATATACATAATACTCACTGCAAATTTGTTAGGATACAACAGGTAAGTCTGCAGGATACTGCTACGTGGAAGGTTCAGTGTTCACAACACCGTAGCGTTTGAGGAGCTGAGAGGGGTTTTTTGCTGTTTTTCTTCATATAATGAACAAGACATCAGTAGATTCACTCTAAAGGACTTTTTTCCCCAGGAATACTGTTTCAATTAGGATAGTGACAAGGTGGACTTGTCAACTTGATAGATCAGAAATAGTAATTTTATAAATTCGTAGTCTATCAATTAACCCTTATTGTTGAAGTCTACATGCACAAAATAATTCAGAGGGTAAGCTGTCTCACTGCTAGGACTTCTGTCAAGTATACTTCCATCTTGACAAGACTGTGGTGGTTTTTTTAGTTACAGGTCAGATTTTTTTAAAGGTACCCTAGGTTATTAAAGAAAAAAATCAGTATTGTCTGTAGATTACTGCAAATTCTCCCTAACTCTGCAGTAGGAACAACATGGACAGGATGAAAAACTATCCTAGTTGGTTTAAGTTATTTTTGTTACACTCCAGGTCCATAAAACCTACTGTTTGGGGTTTTTTTCCATGACTGATGCTTGAAAACCAAGTGGGCTTTCATACAGCAGAAAACGAGCTAACTAATAATGGACAAGTATATCACTAAGCATGCAAGCAGTGGTTAAAAAACAAGGAGGCATTAATTGCTGCAAAAGGTGTGTACTGGTGTCTGAGTTCAACTCTTTCCTCTTAAACTTTTTGGCACTACATGAGACACAGCTGTACATGAAAGAAGATTATAGGAACCTGTGCTTTTATCCTCTTTGGAGGGTTTCAGTAATTTTAAATGACCTTATTTAACAGGCTTGCATCAAAAATAACTTTTTTTCCCAATCATTTAACTATTTAACCTTGCTTCTTAAAGCAGGTAACTATCAAGGTTTTATTTAGAGTATTTTGGTTTTTTACAGGTTTCTTCTCTCAGAACCCAGTTAAGTAGCAATTTCTTTGAAATTCTATTGGAATGTTTTTTCTACAGTAGATGGAGGGGAAGACATCAGAGAAAACCAAAAATAAAGTGACGTTACCTATTCCCATTACTGTAGCAGTATACCGCACACAGTACGCACCTGGCGTTATCCAAAAAAATGTTTAAACTAAAATGTTAACACTCACTGAAGTCAAGACTATTTAGTAATTTGCTTGAAGTTAAGCATACACGACAAGCAGTGCATTTATGAGTTCCAACTCTTGCTAGTCTTGGACATTTAAATACTTCAGGCCTATCTACATTTCTGTACTGACACTTTGTGTAAGTGTTGTCATGTTTGCCACAGGACATGAAGATTATCTGCCTATATGGAAGCTTTCTATAGCATTGTTCAAGCTGAATTGGAGGAACCTTGCCTAAAGATCCTTTCCTAAGTTTTTGTCAGTGTAATCAGAATGTGTTAAAAAACACATCTATGAAGGTCTAATTCTGTGGTGTAATTCATAACCCACTTAAGGGATCTTTCAAAAGTTAAAAACTAAAGGCAAAGAAAGCTATTATAAGAAACTGTATCATAAGGTACAAAAAAAACAAAGAAAAGGGATGGGGGAAGAGCCTGTGTGTTTATCACTTGCAGGTATGTGCGTACAGATCCCCAAAGTAATAAGGAAGAGCTCAACCCTATTGCCAAGTCTCAAATATTACTAAAATTGCTAAGCTAGCAAAAAAAAGTGACCCTCCCCTTCTTTTGTATATACAGTTATTAATTTCAGACTTTGCAACTTGATTCATCTGTGCACTTTGTAGTACTAATGTTGTTAAGACACTTGCACTTGCTGGCATTACACAGCAATTCATTCATTACTCCGAATTCAGATTATGTGGGCACTCACACAGACCACAGAGACAACTTAGCACAAAAGAGGTGCAACCTGTTAAAGGAGAGCAAAAAGACTGGTGTGTGAACATACAGGAAGACGTCCCTGAACATACCAAGCATTAAATCCAAGGCCCAATGGTGCTCTGCTGTCTTTACTTAAAAGTGCTTGTCAGCAACAGAAGCAGCAAAATGCTTTTAAAGCACTGACTCTTTCAAAAGGCAGTACAAAATGTTAAGGCTATCAGTTACTTGCAACTTGTTTCCATCTAATTAACAATAAAGCTTACATTCCCAGCTTTATAGACTGACCTGTGCTCTTTTGCAAGCAAGATCAGATTTTTCTGTCTTCTATCAATTTCAAGCTTTCCTCTTGCATGTTTACAGACAGACAAAACGTACTTCCAAAACAGCAGAGGACAATTATCCTGACAATGTTTTAACCCACTCCAATGCTACCAAAACCAACCTTTTTATATTACTTATCCTGGACTTGGACACCTAGCATCAAGGGAAACAGCACAAAAGAACAAGCTTCTTTAAAAAAAAAAATATAAGCAAGACTGATTTAAAGCAATTTACTTAACAGAATTTGAAAAATTAAATAAGAACAAAGAATCTTTACGTTTCAAAGTATATGAACTTCATTACAAAAAATAATAATATTGAAATGATAGCTTTAGTTTATGTAAACATTGTTACACTGGGCTGTACTTGAAAATCCTCCTGCATATCTAAGTTGTAAAATAATATTTCAGTTTAGATGCAGTTATGCCAGTTACTACTCAAAGGGTTACTTTCAGAATCAACAGCTTTGCAAGTTGAATTGCATACCTCTCCATATAACTCAGATTACAATCCCTCACATCCTGAGAACAGATGCTTCCTAGAGTTTAGAAAAATAGCATTCATAACTGTGTGCATTGCAAAGGCAAATATAAATTAACAAATAGAGCTCTTTCATTATAAAGTCTCAAGAGGAATGTTCAAATTGCCTTTCTGAAATCAGAAAGTTAAGAGCAGCAAATGGCAAGTCTTGAAATCTTCCAGAATATTTTCTCCTTTTTTTGTTAGTGTAAGCATACTCCCCTAATTTGGATGGCAAAAGCCATCAGGCTATGGTAGATTGAACAATATAGTATTAAACCTGCAATTTTGCTTAAAAATTGGAATGTTACAAATATAAAAACCTCTGGAATAGTACAGTGTACATGTGCTCAACAGAGTTGGCAGAGATATTCCAAGCTGTATAATTCCTCTGCGGAATAGGAGCTAAATTAAGTTACAAAAGTAATGTATTACGAAGAGTGTAAGGTAGTCAAGCTCGTACAATCAAGGTTTATAAAAGGAACACAGCACAGCAAGGAGTAGCCCACAGTAGGTTACAAGCCTCCAAACACGAAACCTTGCAAACTCCAAATGGATTCATTTCTGTGCACACACAAGTACATTGTGCCCATTAAGTCAGCTTGTACCAAGATGGAAAAATGCTTTGTGTAACTTTCTAAAGCTGACTTACACTTCCTTTTGCACATCTTACCTATTCTGAAATTGCACTAATCAAATTAAAAGGTCTATACCATTTTTTTTCATTTTGTACCCTCTATCTATCAGTTTTGATTTAGCACAAATCCAATTTCAAGTCTCTACAGACAACATTAGTATTGTCCCCTTACAATCCACTGCCTAAGAGATCACCAATCCTTGCTTATGCATCATGGACTTGGAGTGCTGGTTTGAGGTTTTTGGGGATGTTTTGTTGTGGGTTGTGGTTTGGTTTTTTTCAACAAGCAAAACTCAACTGTTTATGGTACTTTTATCTTTCAGTGTAGTAAATAAGCAACTTAATTTAAGAACATTAGTTTTCATAGTTGTTAGAAAAACATACACTGTGTGTGTTTATATATATAAACTAACATCCTGTGCATATATATATATCCAGAGATATTCACCATATTGTTGACACCAGAGTGCTAAAACATACATCAACATGAGCACTATTTCCAACACTCACTATTATTACTATTCCTGAAAGAGTTACTACATGCATTTTTCCCATCCATTTGCAGGACAGTAAGATACACAAAGACAACTGTTCTGTTTTTCCAATGTTAAAGAACTGCTCCTGAAAAGCATGCATGGGTTTGGGTATAAAGCAATTAAGACCACACAAAAGTTACTTTGTGGCTTTAAAACTCACTAAAGCTAAGTTTACTTTCAGTGGATGTTCCACTTACTTTAACTCATTTAAACACAAAAGGGAAAACTTTCAAGTGCTAGAACAACCATATAGACAACTGACAGACTAGACTAAATAAGTTCTCATGAAAAAATTATCATCACTGCACAGCCATAAGGCAGACTTTCATTTTTGGCAACCTGTATGCAGACCATTTATACTGTCAAGACCTGTAATTTAACAGTTAAGAGACCCTCTCAGCAAGGAGCTATACTGCTTTCTTCATTACGACGCAGACCTCCTCAATCTTTAAATATACACAGTTTGTTTTGAAAATTACATTTATGACTGTTTTAAAAGAAAGGCTTCATAAAGTTCTTATTTTTTCATCAGTATATGTAAAGGCTGGCACTCGGGAACAGAGATGATCTGGACCTGTAAAGGGTGTATTATATTCAATACAAAAACATATTTGATGTTAATGTTCCATAAACATTCACACAGAACCTTACCAAGGGTAGCAGTATTCTGGTTTATATTCATGCTTCACTGATAGCCTTTACCCATCCCTGCATTGTTTTCTTTTTTCACAAAGAGAAAACAAAACACATCCCTGTAAAGTATGGGAACCCCATTTTATGGCTAAGAATCTAAGAAACAAGGCAAGGAGGAGATCACAGAATGAAAAATGTTACTTGACCTCCTCCTTATAGCTAGCCTTTTAGGATCTTAGTCATAATGCTTCATAAAAATCTGAAGTGACCCCCATAGTCTTCAACCAATTAATCTTTTTAGTATAGTAGGTTTTGAAAAGGGCCAGCAATACTCATTGGGAACAGTCCCATTAACATTGCATTCAAAAAAAGAAAACATTGGAAACCATATCCTTGCTCTCCTACTCTGTTGATATGCTCTAGTATTAGCCAATGTATGGTAATACAAAAAGAGTCTTGTAGTGATGTAAAAGGCAATGAAGACATCTATAGAATAATGTTCATGTGCAGCCAAAATGAAGAAGATTCCAAAGAGATTCAGGACCCAGGACAAGGTGTGCAAGAAGTTCCAGCTCCTTGGCGTATCTAGGAGAAAACAGAAAGTGATTGACCTTGAATGTCTCAAAAATCAGGCCTAGACATTCCAAGTTTTTATACAGGCTTTTCATCCAAAAATGAGATGAAGTTGCTCTCTTCATTCAGAAATATTGTATACAGGTCCAATAAATCCAACAAAAACAACCACACAAGTTATATATGTCTATCACTTTGTGACTTCATTTACAAATGCATTTCTGAATTAACAAGAGCATCCTTAAATGCAGAATTCTTTATTCAACCAACTTCTTCTAATGAAAATCATGCTTTATCTATGTTATAAGGAAGAAGATGTAATGGAAGCTATATTACTGTTATTGCAGTCATTCCATCATAGTTGAACTCAAACTAATTATCTTTGCTTGCTATAATATGTATCAAATCACTGTTGGCGTCTACAGAAGGGTAGTACTGTTTCATATATTCTCACTCATTAAGGGGTTTGGTGTTTGGCTTTATGGGTTATACTAAACGTACAGAAACCTCGCCAGGTATTTTGGGTGACAGGAGGCAGTGGCAGATACCTAGGCAAGGGAATAGTAACAGACAATCCGAAGTATCTTCCCAAGTATTCTCCCAGTAGCAAGCCATAAAGCCTTTCTAATTTCTTGGCTCACACGTTCATTGAAAAGTGCCTTATTCATCCCCCCATTCAAGGAGGTGGTGCTCCTTTCCTGCCTGTGACTTGACTGTCACAAACCTGAGAAAGAGCACAGCAATCTGAATTTGTATTTGTTTGCTTAAATGTTACACTTTGAACTTGAGGAGGTCAAGGAGCAGATATTCTTAATACTTAAGGACATTCAAGTGTTTACAGCACCGCTGGCTGTACACGTTCTTAAGGACATTTGAGTATTGACACTCTGTACTTACATTCTGTGACAAAGAAGTTGAGCATGGTCAGGACGACAGTGTGACCACTGAACATATAATCTCCACACGTGTGTACTCCAGTCAGAGTCATTCCAAAGCCACTCCATATTGCAAATGCCCGCTGGAGTTTTGCCCAAACATTGCCATACAACTGAAAAACAGTGACATTAACCTTTACTAAGTTCCAACTCCACTGCCCAAACAGTATGTCCTTAAAGTTAGCTGTATTGCACTGTGTTTAATACCATTTATCATGTTGTGTCTTTTATTAAAATGCAGGTTAGCACACCTTTGGATTTCAGTGTGGCAATGAGTCACATTAGTAACTGCAATCACTAATTGTATTCATCATACCTCTGATGAATACTGGAATTTAGAGCAGGTATTTTGTTCCAAGTGATTTATCCACAGAGCCTGACTCTTTTTTTTCAATGTTTTCAGCCTTCCAAATGTGTCATTGTCAAGCTTTCCATTTGTTCAGCGCAAACCTCTCCTAACTAAAAATTAGGATGAAACCATAAAATCCCATGTTCTAATGAATATCCCTTATGAGAAGGGGTGAAACAGTAATAGTTTGTTGGGGTTTTTTTCAAAACCACGCAACCAACAAGACAACGAAGCAATTAATTCCCTTTCAGTCATTCTTCATGAAGTCAGTAGCTTAAGTGCACACCTCTTTGATGTACACTCTCTGGTTTACAGTGTGAAACACTCTGAACACCCTTCACCAAATAACCATATACTCTCCAAAGCTGCAAGTGCTTCTAAGACCCCTAGGGATGTTTGCCTGCATATGATAATTAAGGCAAGGGCAAGGAAACAGGAGACAAACACAATGTTCTTAAAAAACACACATCTAACACCATGGTCCCAACAATCTTAATCACATCTTAAGTATTTTTTTACAAAAGGAAACAGGAAAAATAATTGAAAGCATTTGAAGTTTTACCTTTCCAGTACACTGCAAGTGCTGGCCTGGCACCGAGAGTGAGGTAACAAACATTGTAATGCAACGTAATAGAAATACTGTCCCCATGAGGCTGCACAGCCTGCGCAGAAGTATAGATCTGGGAAAATACACAGGAGCTGAGATCAGGGAAGTTATGATAAAAACATTTCACTTCACCCCAACTTAATCCCATTAAGTCCTGTCATCATTACTGCAAGTTTCACAACACTTTTTTTTTTTTCTAAATTAAGTAGTACTGTAAAAATATGGTTCCACATGACAGGGTGAGACACTGTAGCAAGCTGACTGTCACCAAAAGGTACATCTCCACCTCTGAAGCTACTCTTGTGCTAGCTTTGGCACTCATGCCTTCTGCTGGCAAATTGATAAAAATCAATGAACCAGTGAAAATTTAACTTAAAATATGCATGAAAGCAAAAGCATTTTCTATCCCTCACTGAAAGCAAACTGCCAGGCTGGCTCAGACATCCTGTGGAAATTCATTCTCATAGCACTTTCTTATATACAAAACTGTTACGGTATGTGTGTATAATATACTGAAAACTCTCTGAAATACCTGTGTTCCAAAGGAAATGACTTATAAATATGGTAGGAAAGTTAAGTTCAGATGACTCCTTTGAAAGATTCACAAGCCATCATTCTTGATTAAATCCTCCCTAATCCAAATTAACAGAGATATACTAGGAGTTGACAAGATTCTTACTGAATGGAAATTCTTAAACAATCATCATAAATTCTTGTTATGGTCTTTTCTCTGCATCAAAGGACCAGTTAATTTGGATTTTATAAAATCTACCTGTGTTTGTGAAGCAGAAGAACCAAGAGCCAAATGTAGCAAAGAATTACACCACATACTTCAGTCATAGCAAAAGCCCATGGTATCCTGGGGACGCTAAAAAAAAAAACAAAGCAAGAAAGTTAATACAAAGGCTTAATTAATTTTTTTCCTAATCTCAGTATTGAAAATACGGGCATATGAAGTTCATTTGCAATCATCTGACAATAGTATAAACTACAGCCAAAAATTCTTTTGTCAGACTGAATGAAACAGAATCTGAAATATATTCAATTACATTATCTCCTTCCTAATAATGTGTTTCCAGCAGATGTTTACACAGAATTCGCTAAGTCAGGGAAAATCCCTAGTATACTCTCTTAATTTACATGACTTACTAACAGGATGTGTTCCTCTACCACTGTTTCACAACAACCTTTTTCATTCTGACAAGAACTTGCATCATGTCAATTATGCTGCTTATGCTTGTAAGAATGCTATGTCAACACAATGAATTAAATACTTCAAGGCCAAAAATCTTAAATACTTGCAATGAAGCAGAACTGCATAGAGAAGTATCAGGGAAAATAAAAATTGTTTTCAAATTTTCAGTGATAATCACTACATGCAAACCTTTCAGCCTTCCCTGTCAAAAGATTTAAGACCTTCTTGCACACATAAGGCACTGTAACAATTTCCACTTTCAGTCACCAAAATACAGATCAACAGATTTAAAGAGAAGCTGCTCCTCATAGTTTTGTGCTCCCCCTGATACAAAGGGGTAGCAAAGCACTGCTCAAACACGAGCTTTGTAGTAATCCCCTCTCATTGTTTTGTGGGCTGCTGCTTTCTGCCCTCCCCCATCCTCCTGCCCACTGAATACCATGGTAGCACCCTGGGAACAAAATCCATAATCCCATAGCTCCTGTTCTCTCTCCCCTCTTCCACTCTGCTGGATGTGGTCTGTCCTTGCTGAGTTTATATATAAATTTATGGGGGATTCTGCACACTTGATCAAAAGATTAGAGTCTTACTGACTTCTTGAAAGTCATTAATGGAAATGGAAATTAATGCAGGAACAGAAAGATCACAAAGGCTCAACTTTTTAACAGTTTAGCTCATATCTTTTAAAACTCTCTAGGCAGTTAAGTTCTCCATGGAGCAAGTGCACTTTCTCAAAGGGAACATTTATCCTCTATTAAACCTGTAGTCAATTACTAGAATTTGACTTTGCCATTGTGTCTCTTCTTTGCCTGAAGTGAAACATTTTCTTTAAAAAAATGAGCAGGTACTGCATAAGTCACAACAGTGGTTTAATACCCTGTTAAAAGAGATGCTGGTCTTTTCATTCTACTTCAGTTTCCTTACACCATGTTCAGCAAGCTGACAGTGGGAAAACAACAAAAATATAGTACCAATGCTGTTCACTTTCTACTTCTTTGCTCACTCACAGACCAAAATATTCCTTTGTCCAAAGTTTTTATATAACAAGACATGTTAAGCTTCATAGCAGGAACTGGATTTCAGAAAATGCATATGGCTGCATATCTGTGCCAGCTGACCATCATGCTTTTTACTAGAATGCAAGGATGCACTAACTAATTACTGTGTTGTAATGAGTTTAGTTCATACATACAACATATAATCTTAGTTGTATGTTGATGGTACAACCATCATATTTCTACCTTTCTTTGAGCTCGGTAATTAAGATACATGCTTACTGAATTGTGAATCCTTTAAAACTAAATATAAACTAGGTAGAACAACAGCTCAATTTATTTTCCCCTAAAACTAAATCTAACCGATTTAGATTTCAGTTAACTAAATCTAGTTATCTAGATCTAACTGATCTAACTGATCCACATTTCAGTCTTAGCAGAAGGATTTGCTAGACTTATTACTGTTTTGCAGAGGCATCTTCTAGAGCAGATGAAACCTTCTTCTACAGCATACGAAACTTTGAAAACAAAGAAAACACAGCCTATATTTTAACCATCACATTACTGTTTTGTTTAGAAAGAAAATTTCTTACCTATCTAGAAATATGTCTGGCAGAGGTGGATATGTTTGCATGTCAGGTACTCGCTCGTGTACTATCACCATAACAAATGATGTAAAGCCAAACACTATGAACACATACACACAACTTAAAACTGTCTTCCAATACTCTGGGTCCAGTCTTCGTGTAGCATGTTTGTTTTTTCCATTTGCATATTGATACTGATCACCATTCAAGTCAGTAATTGGTCCATCATAGTCCCGAGGTACTTCACCATTACAAAACCAATCTGCCCCCTGCAGTGACCCAACTGGGCACACTGTGCCAGTGTGCCCATCACTGGTGTAACCCAGCTCTTCCAGGACATCAATATGCTGCTTCTGCAGTTTGCGTATGGACAACATTAGCCTCTTGATGTCCCCCAGGATTTTGATTTCCAGAGGAGGGGATCGTAAATCATACTCAGTAAGAGTCAGCAGTGTAATTCCATCTAGCCTGTGTCTGTTGCACAAAACATCCACATATTCACAGAAGCCTTCTTCCTTCAGCCACTTGGCCACGTTCTTGGTAGTCCAACGTCGAATGCAAAGCTGGTTATTGCCTGCCATCCTCTCCCTTTATCTGCCAAGTACACTGACCTGTTGCATATCCAAGAGACACAACACCAGAAAGGTTAACACAGGTTACTGAAATGCCAGGGTCTTTTGTGCAATTTTAGTAGCCCAAGACATTTTACATAACAAACAGCTAAAAACCAGACCTAATTTCTTAGGTAAGTAATATAAAAAGGCTTTTATTTTCATCAAAGAAAAAATAAATTATCTCATTTGCTCCTAAATAGAAATTTAAAGTTTCCAAGAAGCAGAATATGCCCTAGATGTATCCCATATACTTTTCTAATTTTGTTATAAATAAATAAATCCAGGTTTGTTAATTACATTAGGGAATGAAAATCAAATACTACTCTGTTTAAATATCAGCTTAATCATTAGCCTTTTCCACTGTTTGCAGTTCATCAACTACGCAAGAAAGTATAGCCAGCAAACACACAAAACTGAATTAAAGCTGAAATAATACATTTCAATACAATCCAACATATCCCACTGGTTAAAAATATATATACTGAAGCTTTGATGACAGGACATTCTCCCACTCCTTCCAAGTAAACACCTATGTCTAGATATCTGCAACAGTATTGAGCTGAAGTATCTTAGTTGTATGTTGATGGTACAACCATCACATTTCTATATTTGTTTGATCTCAGTAATTAAGATATATGCTTACTGAATTATGAATCCTTTAAAATATTCAGCTTTCAAAAATAACATTACTAGGAATGAAGCACTAGCTTAAGCTTCAAAGCATTTTTAAAAGTGATGTGGTAGTAGATAACACAGTAATACACCAAAACTAAAAGAGATGTATTCTCTTCATACAGATTTCTCAATAATTGTGTTCTTACTCTAGAATATTGCTTGGAGGAAGAAGAGACAGCTCAGCAACATTGTAGTCACATGGTGGTGACAAGTCACCAGAACAACAACCAGGAAAAAAGTTAACCACAGGACATTATGTGGAACGCACGACAAAACTTTGAAAGGCTACCGGTGAAGTACTAAAAGGTTTACGCAATGTTAAAGACCCACAGCAGTAGAGAATGGATTTGTGCATAATTTATATTTGGTGGCACATGTACAGCAGCCATCTAAGAAACAGCTACGATTTCACAGCTCTTTTGTACTCAGAAAAACAGTCTAATTAACTAGAATGCTTCAGTCATGCCAACCAAATCTCAGAAAATACAAGGCAGTACAATACACTACTGCCACATACATCATTCAAGGCTTTCAGAATGAAAGCAAGAAAACAGCCTATTTAATCTATTATTTAGCTTCTGCCTATAGTAAACTGGCACTCAAACCCATCATGAATATTAAGCACAGTTCTGCATCTTTTTCAGGGGCACAGTTCTTCCAAAACAGAACCTCTTTCCTTTTCGCTTCTTTTTTAAAGGAGGTACAGTACCTATCATGCTCTTAATATAATTACTGGATTCAACTTTTTCTTCTGGCTTTCATCTAATGGAACCACAAACTATTTTACACTGTATCAGAGAAGATTCAATTTGCCAAATGAGATTTCCCAGCAGTGCAAAAGGAATATCTTAGAAGAAAAATGAGCACACAAATCACACTTACCCTTCTAAAATAATTAAGGGCATGCTACTTCTGAAGATAGACTCTCAGGAGTTGACTGTATATTAACAACGTGTACTTAATTCATTGCTAAAATTTCTCAATACTTCATATACAGTCAATAAGTATATAAGCTTTAATACCTTGATTTAAATAGTTACCAAAAAAAAAAAAAACCAAACCTACTACAATACCTGCACATCCTATACATTTCCTTCTCCACATAAAAGGGTATTTTCTCATTTTTATGTTATCTTAGTATTTTTGAAAGTTCAAGACGTTCAAAGGCTCAAAAACAACTGTAACAACTATTTTGGTCACACAGCTAATAAAATAAATTACGACATTTAATTTTCAACTAATCATCAGTTAATTGACCTTTTTTGTACTACATATTTTTACTTTATTCCAGGGTTGCTGTTTAATCCCAGATGGCAAGAAGATTCATTTAGCCACTCGCTCACTCCCACCCACACTGCCGCCAGCCTGCTCCCCCTGCAGTGGGCTGGAGAGGAAAACTGTTAAAAGGTAAACCAAATGGGTTCAGATATAAACAGTTTAATAACGGTAATAAAGTAAAATATAGTAATAGTAGCAATGGAAATAACAAAAAGAGAGAGAACAACATCCAAGAAAGACAAGTGACACACATTACAACTGCTCAGCACCTGCTGACCTTTGCCCAGCCAGGTCCCCAGCAGTGGTCAGCCCCTCCTGGCCAAATCCCCCCTCCATTTATATATCAAGCAGGACATTCCACGGTATGAAATATCCCTTTGGCCAGGTTCAGGTCAGCTGTCCTGGCTGTGCTCTCTCCCAGCTTCTTCTGCACCTCCTCACTGGCAGTGCAGGGGAAACCGAAAACTCCTTGACTTAGGGTCAGCACCACAGAGCAACAACTAAAACATGAGTGTGGTATCAACATTGTTCTTATACTAAATCCAAAACATCCAGTAAAAATAAACAAACTTGAGTTGCTTATCTGAACTTCCAGCTTTCTTTACTCAGAAATACAGATGAAATACTGAAAAAAAAAGTTGTTAATCACAGTGGGTTTTATAACACAGTAATCATCACGAGTTTTTCTAAAAGCAGTGAATGTAAACTCACCACCACAAATACACTCAACTTACTGATACTGTCTTCTAACCAAAGCAGCTTCTGAGGACAAAGGCAGGAAACTGTACCTAACCTAAGTGAATTCCATTCATTTGTCACAAGTCAAGTAGCCTAACAGCAGCCTAGTCTTCCTTCATCTGGCGTTGCCAGAATAAAAATCAACCCTTACCAAATGTGCAGTAAAAGTAACCTTACAAGACTGAATGAGCACAGTCATCAAAGGTCACTACGGGCTGGACCTGGGAGAAAGTCTACATTAACCTCAACATGCAACTGATAGGACCTGCTCCTGTTTTTAAATGCTGTAAACAACAAGACACTTAACCAACTGCAAAAGACAAAGAAATGACCACAAAATACAAATTTAAAACATTACACAGAGCAGGTAGCTAATTTCATCTCAACGGCAACAGTTAAATTCATTTTTTAATGACAAAGCAACCTATTTAAACCCTGAAACTACCTTCCCTTGCAGACTACTCTGCAGGTTTGTGGTTTAAAGGGTAAAAAGGTTTAAAGGGTAAAAAGCACTTTCCCTAATAATCATAACACCTAGACTACAATACAGATCCCTGTGTGCTACTGCTCCTGTTCATTTTTGAAGCTGAAGAATGCTACATAACTTTTATGCCACTAGACTGCGACCCAAGATTAATGCAGCAGAAGAGGCAAAGTGCCCTAGACAGCTGCATGTGTCTTCTGAAAGGAAACAGCTCTGGTAACTACTTTGCCTTCGACGTTACTGGTTTTATCACTGAAACCAAATAATGGGTAACATTATTTAATGATGAATAACACACATGAGTAACACAAACAAGCACAGACTTAAGCATCAGAGGGCAAAATACACTTTTCACCTGAGATCAGCAATGTCGGTAGCTAGTTAGTTGATTAGTTTCCCGGTACTGTGACTTAACACATAGCAAGATCATCAACAGCACATACTGTGTGTCCCATTTTCTTTCACCAGCCTTTCAATTAACAGCATGAACACAAAGGCATATGTAGAAGTACTTATTTTTTAAAAGAAAAATGTTACTTCATGAGCCATGAACATTTCTAGAATTTGGTTGGGGCATTTTAAGAAATAAGATGCCTCGGAGAGGCTGCGTATACCCTAGCTGATAGCAAAATTTCCTAGATGTATATTTAAATAGAGAAAATTAACCTCCTTTAACATGACTGTCCATGATTCTATCATGTTCCCATCTACTGAATTGCTGCCAGTCAAGCAATAATTCCCTAACCTTCCTAGCTTGTAGACTTTGAGACAGTATATTGAGGTAAAAATGTGAACACTTGAATCTGCTTATCACTACTCTAGCCAAGGAAAAGCAGCATTAGTATCACAGTAACATTAGGCTGCAAACTTGATTAGAGCAGAGTCACAGCTGAAGGGTTAAACAACCTAGTTAGGTCTGCAGCAGTTAGCAGAGTGCTGACTGGTTTTGTTTATTCCAGACACATGCAAAAACTATTAGGACCATTACTGCTTTACCACCTGTCCTCAAGTACCTGGGAGAGCCTTGGTGATATGTCCCTTGATTTTTTTCCCCTAGGTTCAATTCCCACAATCCTTGAGGGAAATTTTGGGAAGAATGCTGAAGCACTATCAGGTCTCAAGTGATTTAACCTACATTTGTGTATGAAGGTTTCAAGCTGCAGTTTGAATATAGGCCATTCCAACTCAGCCCCCCTTCGATGGGTCTGCTGGCTTAGGAGCACATCCCACACCTCCTCAGGGGAGAAGTTGTTCCCTGCAAAGGCTGCTACTTCGCCCATGTGGACAAGGCCCATGCTGGTAGCCTTGGTTCCCCAGCACAAAAAAGCTACACAAAAACCTTGTGCTGAGCCAGCCTGCAATAATAAGGCTACTGTCGCACACCAACTTAGCAATGCTCTGCTGGAAAAAGAACACACAGCACTGCCTTGTTATGCAGCACAAGGCTGGGCTACTCTGCTGACTCTGACTTACTTGGGAAACTTGTCACCTGTTCTTCCTGGAAACTAAATTCTTCAGTGCTTATTTAAAGCAAATAGCACCAAAGATTTCACTGCCATATAGCAGTGACTTAGTCCTTACCTTCTAAATGCCACCAGATACGTACAATATGGTATCTTGTGAACAGAAGGACAAAAAGAACACATGCAAAAACAATACATGATTTTTCAACAGTTTTTAAATACAATAGCTAACATACTATATATAAAATTGATCAAACACAGCACAATGCCCACCATGAGACAAATCCCAGTATTTTCCTGAAGCAAGAATACAGTAAGTTCAAATGCATAAATATTGCTGTAAAACTTGCACTGAGTTTTAATTAATAACTTTGGTATCATGAGATGATCAGCAGTAGCTTAACTGTACTCTAAAGTCTTAGTGCTATGCATGTTAAGTAAGATAAGAAATCTCAAAGTAACACTAGTTTAGTCTTAGGTTTTAAGCCATCAAGGAAGATGGGTTTTTTGAGAATTATTTATTGAAGTGCAGCTTGTGGATCAAATATTAGCATATATTCTTAGCAGAGTCTTTCTGTTGAGACACCTCCATGCAAGACTGACAGCAGCTGCTACAGAAAGTCCTGAAAGCTACACATATTTGTCTTAAGAACCACCAAGTACAGTTACATATTTCATCAAAATGAACAGAATACATACTGCTCCCTGACTCTTACACCTCATTAAGCCAAACAGGTTGTATTATACTCAAGTAAACACTAACTCCTAATCTATGAACCAACTAACAAAACAAATTTTTATCCTACTGCCACAATTCAAGGCACACACAAGTGATTTTAAAACAACTGATCAAGTACTCCACCACTTACCTTAGGATGTCATTCATAGTATTTCATTACTATTTATCTAAGTTCTCAAACATTTTACATGCTAAATATCAGGTGTTAAGTATTTTCCCTCCAGTTTCAAGTAATAGTATATCCCTCCTGTAACAGAATGTTGGCCACTCTTTATCCCTATACAATTTAGGAGTAACACAACTAAAGTTTCCTTCTCCCTTTTTCTTCCCACACCTTATCTTACAATGGAAATAGGGGAAGACACGAACAAACTCTCCATCCAAATGAATACCAGAATAATATCTGAAGGCAAACTGTGTTTCATCTTGCTCTCCACAATCATTTACAATCTGATCTTTCTGGTCTAGTGAGAATCTAGTAGCCTGCTTCATTTTAGGTGCATTAAAGTAAGTAAGAAATAAAAAATTTCTAAAAGGTATGCGATTATCAAACGTACATACATTATGTAATATGGTTAGTGGATCTCAGCCAGCTAAGTGAGCTGCAAAGGCAAGCTCTATACAAAGAAAAGTGATACTACAGAACCCAAAAGGTTACAATTGCTAGGCCAACCTGTGTTTTTAACAGTATCCTACCAAAATAAACCCTCAACCAGCCAGCAAAAAGAGTATCACATAGAACAGCAAACAAGATAACTTAAAATTGTTGTGCTTTACAAATCTACAGAACATTTCCTTCACATCTAAGCAATAACTACACAACAAAAACTTACAAAACTTCCCAAATTCCTTTCACTTGGAATAAAAATCACTTCACACTAATCCTGCAGGTTAGTTGCACCTTTCTTCTACATCACAGAAAGCAAAAGGAAGAACAAGACACAGGCATTTCCTTACCTATGATATCCAGCAAGAGGCACCCCCTACCAAACAGGAGGGGCGTTTAAATGCCAGGAAATGTCTTCTGAGCTCTTGCCACTCCAGAGCACAGCATGATCAGCTGCTCTGTGGAGGTGGCACAGACACGGTGTCCAGCTGCACGAGGGAGCTCTGTGGAGACAGAGCAGACCTTAGCCAAGTGGAATCTTCCATCAAGTCATCTTACAACACAGAATGAGTGTTGCACATGTAAAATTTTTATAAAATTAATTTTGCAAACTGAAGCCTCAAATACAAAACCATGAGACCACTTCAACTTATTCCAAATGTTAACATTAAAACTACTTCTCATTTGCCTCTTCTTCCATTAGAGAGCTGGAAAAAAACTACCTTTTTGAAGTGTTAGGGGTTTTTCAATAGCAATCAGCAATGACTAAGTGAATGGTCCGAGGCCACCTAATGTATCAGTAATATAGATTTAAGAGACTGAGTCGGTAACAGTTCCAGTAGTTTCAACCTTCTCATGCTCAGGCCCTAAACTCGCACAAACCCTCTCTCCCACAGATAGAACCCTCCACTTAACCCTGACACTCGAAGAACACACATGCAAACGAGTAACAGCACTGTTCCATGTTGCCTTGTTAGTAATCAAATCCTACATACTCAACAGCATTTTTATTCAAAACTAAACGCTTTGTCCTCAGAAAACATACCAACTTTTTAGAAAAAATTAGGAAGACGCTGAATATCGATTTTGATCCGATCCAACCGTTTGGTTATCTGACTATAAGACTGACACAAGGCATCGTTTCCAGGAACGATCTGTTTGCTGCGGAGGCTGACACGAGAATCAGACACCACACGGGTCCCCTCTGCCCCCGGGCCCCACAACAAACCGCACAGTGCCTGCAGGCCCCGACCCCCGGTGCGAGCCCTGGCCCCGCTCGGCACCCGCCCCACGCCTTCACACGCCTCTCCTAACGAGGCTGACGAAGTTCAGCCCGAAACCAGCACAGCCGGGCACAAGGGCTGACCCCTTCAGCCCGAACACCGCCGGCGACATCGCCCCAGCGCACAGCTGGTGCTCCCGGGCCGGGCGCTCGCTCTCGGCAGAGATGTGTCCGGGCCAGGTGGGCGCGGTAATTACAGCGGAGGGGATTTTAGCGCAGGGAACACAGCACAGGAGGCTCGTCCCCCCCGGTAGGCGAAGCTGTTCTCCTCCCGCACAG
>NW_008246060.1:11464329-11471755 GCF_000691975.1 Corvus brachyrhynchos
GGAGACGCTTGAAATCACGGGTCGGCAGAGCTCCGCGTCCTTCATCTCAGGGCATATGCCAGAACAAAATAACAGAGGAAACTTACAGAACCCTCATACTGTCAGTCCTCATATCGAGCACTCACTACAAAACATTTCAGTTGCACCATATTCTTTTCTGATGTCTGTAGAAAAATAAAAAACCTGGCTGTCAGCACTTGGCTGACAGCGCTCAGTCATTTATCCACGGGGATCCAAAGCACAGATGTGAACAGCACACACGACTTAAGAAAGCTTCAGCAAGGCACCGTAACTTCGGGAGCTCCACAACCTATAAATAATACAAATGGAGGGGATAGAAGGACACAGATTAGAAACAAATTGCCCCAGAAATAAAATTATTTTGGATACCAACTGTCTGGGGTAGCAGCCAGCCCTTTGCAACAGTTTGAGGAACATTCAGAATTTGTTTTGTTGGTGATGTAATTACTATGAAGTCCAAGACAAGTTTAAGTTGCAGCTTCAGTGGAAATACAAAGGAGGTGCCAGCGTACCTCCCTGAAGTTAATGACACTAGCCTTTTCAGAGAAAGTGGCCTTGAGATCTTTGTTCTTAAAAAAAAAAGGATCTATTGCAAAGCTTGTATGCTGCTATAGTGAAACAAGGAAATTTTGCATTTCAAAATGCCTCAAAGCTCAGTCAAGTCGTCGAGTCATCGAGCAATCGAATGCAAATATGCACCCTTGTACTATCTCAGTTGTAATGGGCTATCTATCTACCGGGTGCTCAGAGCAGAAACCGTCAAGAACGTCTCACAGAAGCCGTGAGAACATCGAGCCGTGAGGCTCCTTTCCACAAGCCCTGGTACTGGTTCAGAGAAGCTTATATCTAAGCAGTCTGTTCTGTTCTGCTTTTGTATTTTACACTAAGTGATCTGTAGTTTCCCAAAATGAGTTGCTGAAGTTGGAGGGAATGTTCTACTTTCTTTGCCAGTTTAGCAGCGTCTGCAAACCATGTAGGAATCAAGTGCAATTTCAGTGCTCACCATGTTTCCCTTCTTTGCCTTTAAGGCACTAGATGAAAAACTGACGAATCTGAATTTATCAGTGACAAACCACAGAACACACACATACATATATCTGAAAAAAATCAAATGGACCTTGTCATCCTGTTAATAATGGATCTGTTAATAAAGCTGGTTGAAAGTTGAGGTAATTTTGCTTACTTCAGGTCCACATATTTATATTTAAAAAAAACCCCAATGTCTTGGGGTGACTTTATGACGTGTATCCCCTACCACTGTTCTATGCCCTAGCATTTATCTGACAAGGAAAACTAAATTACAAGAGAGCAAGGCAACTAAGTTAAACAACATTTTGTGTTTCTCTTCTTTACTGTTTTTGACATTAATTCTTCACCAACACTGCCAGTCAATCACAACTTTTTGTGCACTTCCAAGTGCCAAGTAGGTACAATTTACAATACATTGCTGCATTTGCTTGTATCTGAACAACTGGTTTAGACCAAAAATGTAAAAATAAGCCCAAACTAAAATTAAAAGTAGCTGTAAAAATAACTGTAGCAGGCTACAGAGCTGTCTCATCATGGAATAGGTCACTGTGATGGTGTCTTAAGCACGGTCCTGAAGCTAACTCACCTTTTGGGATCTCATTCTTTTCATGGGAGGTACCAGGAAACTGCTGCTTTGGCTTTGTTGTTTTATTTTACATACAAACATGCACTGGGGTCTCCCAGCTTACTGAGCTCTAGCTCAGATTCCAGGAAGGAAACAAAAATGGAAGCAGAAGTTTCCTTTCTCTGTTTCCCTAAAACTGTAGCAAAACCAGCAATCCACCCAAAAATTACTTTCCGAATTCAGTCTCCAGACTTTAGAAATCTGGGTTGGGAAATTAGCTGTATTTAGACATGCATGTTAATCCAGGATTATCTGAAGTTTACAGGTCCTAAAGTGTGCTATTCCAGCAACAGATTTCCATGTAGGGAAGCCCTGGCCTAGAGCTGCATCCAGAGTAAAGGTGAAGAAGACAGACAGACACATACACAGTGGAGAGCACCCTGTGCTTGGCTGTGGAGGCTGTTGGGTGGTTTGCAGAAGCAATTTGCCCAGTGACAGGACAAGGAGTAATGGCCATAAACAAAGACATAAATTCCACCTCAACATGAGGAAGAGCTTCTTTATGTTGAGGTTGGAAGAGCAGGGAAACAGGCTGCCCAGGGAGAGCATGGAGTCTCCTCTGGAGACATTCCAAATGCACCTGAACGGTTCCTGTGTCACCTGCTCTAGGTGACCCTGCCTTGGCAGGGAGGTTGGACTGGATGATCTCCAGGGGTCCTTTCCAACCCGAATGGATCTCTGAGTCTGTGAACCTTAGCACTGGAGAAAGGCTTGATGGTCAGTTTCTATCTCAAGTTATCACTGCTAATGGCATTTTTCTGCTCTGTCTAATTTCATCACCTAGCAAATATTTTGAAAATGACTAAATTATCTTGCACCAAAAAGTAATAAAGAGCATAATTTAAAACTTGTCACACTTAGACATGTAATAGCTACTAAGTCGTTGCACTTTCAAACTGAAAACTACTTCTTGCTAACATTTGATATTCCTTAGAAAGGGTGAATTATCTAAGTAGTTGGTGCTTTATTTAACAGAAATTTCCAATAAACCTCATTCCGTCACTTTGAGTTATGTCACTTCATGCCGTGTGACATGAAGGCATTGATGTAAGTTTGACAGGCAGTGCCAGTGCTGACATGTCAGTTTGAGAATTTATGACAAATTATATGCTACAGATATTTTTAAAACAACTGTGGATTGCCAAGGAAAAAAAGTATTTAAAATGTGTAATAATACTGATGCGTCTTTAGTTGAAAACAATTTATTCAATTCACATAGTTAGATTGATTTAATGTTCAGGCTGATACTTAATGCAATAAAAGAAAGGAAATTTATATCAAAAATTCCCAACTAGCTCAAGTTACAATATATTATAGAGCAAAGGAAAATGAGATGTGATCGTGTAATGGGCTTTTTAAAAAAAAAAAAAAAAGACAGTGTCATTAAGTAATAGTGTTAGCATTTTATATTTTGAAATAACCTATCTCAAATGTTAAGGCCTTACACAGAATAAAAAGACCTTAGCTGAACAGAGAATTAATTGCTTATAAAAATTCTCATTCGGCAAAGAATACAACATGGCAAGGGGGGTATCTTTCACTAGAAGTGCTAATTAATTAAAATCATGGTTTTTCTTCTTTTTCTGGGCTTGGGGTTTTGGTCATCTCATTTTTCTACAGATCAAGTCCTGCCTTATGATTTCTTCATAATCTCTATACTTCAGTTGACACATACTTAGGTCAGTCATGTGTGAACTTTCAAGCATCTATTTTATCTTCACATTTCTTAATTCCGTAATGGAAGAATAAGAGATTGAATGCCTAAGGATTAATCAAATTAGTGAACCATAATCATTGTTTAAGACAGAAAACTAGCTTATTAGAAGAGGATAATAAAGAAAAAAAGAAAAATAATAAACTCCATGCACTCTCCAGACAAAATTGTTCCATATGTTAAAAATGCATTGTTGTAGAGCACCAGAAAACCTTGTCTCACTTACTCACTTAGCGTTGCCCAAAATGTACCAGAATTCAAGTAGTTCTATTCTTCTTCAGTAGTTAACCATCCCAAAAATCAAATCCTGGAAACAGGCTGATGAGTGAAATGAGAAGAATGCTTTTGCAGCTGTATCTATAAAATCCTATCTAACTAAACTGTCATGCTGTAACATTTTCACTGTAAAAGCTGCCTTCTTTCAGGATATGTGAAAGGATTTTGGCTCTGTTTTCAATAGAGAGATGGCATGGCATCAGTTAGAACGGATATGAGTATGTTCAAGAGAAGAAATAGAAGAATCATCATGAATTTCCTGTTTTCAACTGCTGCACGTTTTCCTGGCAATACCATGTGCTACCAGAGCGCTCCATGGCAATTTACACTGTTGGCACCCAATACATTATTAGCCAGGGAATGTTTGATTTAGATTATTGCACCAAGTACTACCTTCTAAGCAATCACAAAGGCATGGTCCAGTTAGACTGCTTTCTGTTTCATGTTCCAAAATTAATCACGCATTAATTTCAGCTAAACCAGCGGCTATTTAATATTTGTATATAATTGCATGCAAATGTTTGGTTTAGAGATGCCCAGCATTCCAACAGCCAGGAGAATCTCCAAATGCTTGGAATCTCGAAAAGTGCCTCCTGCACGGAGTGCTAAATTTGCCTCTATTCAGTGTGACCATATATCAGTCTGTTGCTTTCTACATCCTTTCTTAGTAGATTTAAAAGGGCCAGAAAAGAAGCATAGATGAAGAGAGGCAAATCCATCTGAAAGCCAGGTCTCTGCCTCGTGTCGGTTTCAAAGGCAGCTCCTGTCTGAAAAAGGTCAGTGACACAGCTTTACCAAAGCCACATTTGCAGACTATTAAATGTGTAGAAGATGCTAGGTGTGGAGTGGCAGAGTTTTGAAGTAGATTGATGTATGCCATACAAATGTTCGAGGCACACAGGACTTGGAGATCATTTTTCTGGAGTTTGTCGTTTTTCATTTGTCAATTTTCATGCCACAAATGAACTTTGAGCTCTTAATCATTGCATTTAGGGTAGAGGCTAATAGAAGTTTTAGAACTGAAAAGAGCTAGGCTTTAACATGAGTGTCACCTTTTTCACAGAACTTGATTAGCAACAAATGGGCTGGAGTTGTAAAAAACTGATAGTAAAGCCTCACCTTGGGTCCCCACCCAGAAACCTGAGAAAAGTAAACTAAATTGAACAACTTAACCTGCTCAGTCAGGTAATTTTCCTGATTCATGGGCACAAATCAAGCAGCTTAAAGCACACTGGTTTACCAGAACAACAACAACAAAACAAGAACAAAACAGAAAAACAAGGTAACATATTAAGGGCGTATATGTAGTGCTTGAAATATAACTTCAGCCATTTTCCCAGTTCTCTTCTCTGCTGGATCTGGCCAGCTGGCTGCCTGTCTCACTACCCCCTCTAAACAAACACTCAAGCACTGTTACTTGTAGTCTCCCTCATTTCACCTTTTAAGTCAGAACATACATGGCAGTGGGAAGTAACAAGTCTCTTTGTATACGGTGTTATAAATTAAATTGGTAATTCGTGCTTGTGTACATAAATGTATATATTAATTGTACAAATAAAAACGCCTAAGCCCAAACCCCAGGCCGGGGACGGAGAAAATTTCGCAAGCCTTGGCAGCAGCAGAGAAGACAATACGGCCAGGAATTAATCAGCATACAAAAAAGTCTATCTCCGGGTGGAGGTAGACCTTATCTGGAGCTATTAACACCACACCTGATGAAACTGATTAACATGTCGGAGTCGTTAAAGGAGTATCCCATTCCAGGAACTAAGAATAACTGTTCTAGGAATCAGAGATGGACCATTCATCATCCAAGATGGACAATTCATCAGACCCAGGAAATGCTTTGTGCAGTCCAATTTCGGGACAAGAAAACATCATGAATATGCTAAATTGCAAGAAGAATAGAATTAATTCGGACTCTGCCCAAGAAGTGTATAAGAAGGAACCAGCCGAAGTGGCACTTGTGAACTTGGGGATCTGACGCGATAGAGGTCAGCTCTGCGTTCACCCCGCACCGATCCCGTGCTCGGGGCTGACCTTTTTCCGATCATGGCTTTCTGTGTGACCGATCTTTCAGCCACAGAATAAAATCTATTTCTTTATTAAATTTAATTTGGCTGAATTTCTTTACTTCAACAGGAGGGTCTTAAACAGCTTCTTCCCTAAATAACACAGAATATAAGTAATTTCTGCTTCATGAAATATTCTGTACAAAGTCACTTTTCTTTTGTTGCATATGACTTGTC
Source organism: Corvus brachyrhynchos (assembly GCF_000691975.1). Classification (NCBI taxonomy): domain Eukaryota; kingdom Metazoa; phylum Chordata; class Aves; order Passeriformes; family Corvidae; genus Corvus; species Corvus brachyrhynchos. Next base: position 11,470,244 of record NW_008246060.1, read on the forward strand.
CTCTGATGTTGGAAACTATTGCATTGTATTATGGTGATCTCTCATCGAGTACTCCTAAGCACAGTTAATTAGTCCAGACTTTAATACCCAGCTTGAAATGGCTCCCCATGATATGTCTCTTGATAAAATAAAGCAAACCCATCATAGTATATCAATGTATGTGGAATAAAGATGGCTCAGACCTGACCAAGACTTCCTTCCATTCATCACCTTTTTTCCTACGTGGGATACCTTCAGCAGCAAGCTTCTCCTCTTAGGTCACCTTCTCCCCTGGATTGTGGAAGAGCATAACCATTTCATTTGTTTTGCCTTGCAGCTCCACCACTGACAATTTTGCAGCCCCCTGCCAGGAGCCACACATTGTACAGAAGCACAAGCACCACTGTACTTAAAAAGACCCACTAATACTACAATTTAATATAATGGGTCTCCAATTCATAGCTCGTCAGGCCTTCCTATATAAACTAACCCAGTGGCTTACAAGTTTCACCTGACAACCATTACACTCCTGATCTTTGTAATCTTTTCAACGGAGGGAGGTATCATGCAATATGTGGCAGGTGTATTGTATTAACCCAGTGAAGGACTGCAGTAGAAAATATTAAAAATATGAAGTACAATTATGTTAAAAGCGGGAACGTACTCCCGGTTCTAAAGTGATTTCAGCTTTTATTATGTGGCCTAAAGCATAGGGGTCTGGGGAAGTAGAGCAGGAGGGCTCCCAGTCAGCGACAAGTGTGGGTGCTGCAGAGCTGGCGCTGGATCTTCTTCAGAGCAGGGATGTTCCCAATGTTCAAGGTCGAGCGGCACACCTCACTGACCTGGATGCCCCCTTTTTATACTGTTTTTTGTCCCTTTGGATTGGTCTCGGTTTGGACCTTTCATTTGCATGAAGGTTAAGGCGCTGATTGTTTCTTAAGGGTTTCGTCCAGGCTGGCTCGTTGCTTGGGGGTGGGGGGTGGACTTTACTTAGGTATAACACAGTACCCCTTTTATAATATAATAACCAAACCTTTTTAACAGTACATGCATTATTAACATCTAGCCTATTTTTGACAATTATGTCAGATAATTTCACTTGGTGAAAAAACAGTAGCTTCCAGAAATAAATTTCCCTAGATTGTCAGTGACAGGCAAGACATCTCATCCACTTGGTATTTAACCTCCTGGTGACCATGTTGGTAGACCTGCTGGGGCATTTCTGACCCTTTCACTTCTATGTTTTTAAGCACCTCAGACTAAATGACAGACAATTGTTACTGGGACAGGGTTGCCACTCTTCTGGCCCTGGACAGGTTGCTACTTTTCCTTTATCGGGCTTTAACTGCTAGTGATGAATGCACAGATCTCGCTGAGTGCCACAGCTGTGTCGAAGACACGTCTGGGGACAGTCACAGCCAGTGTTGGTGGGGGGCAGGGGGCTGTGCCACTTGTGGCTGACGTCCCCCGCACCAAGGCTGCTGTGTGGCAGAGCAGTGCGGCTCTGGAGACCAGGCCGGAGAAGCAGATTGG
>NW_008246060.1:11471840-11478156 GCF_000691975.1 Corvus brachyrhynchos
GGCGGGAGCCGCGTCTCGCACTGGATCTCAGCATGTCTGCGGCAGAGGCGCCGGACACGCAGGACCCTGACGGCGTTGGGACACTCCCGGAGGATGTGCCCTCCCTCAAGGAAATCGAGCAGCTCCTAAACACTGGGAGGCCCTCTTGCAATCACGTTGATGAAGTATGGCCTAATCTCTTCTTAGGGGACCTGTAAGTACAGCTTTATGGGCACACCTCTGCCATACCTTCTGTTAGTATGCCTCATGGGTGCGGCTTTAGACAGCTCATAGTTTTGCTAATTGCTGCCATTTACACTGCAGACAGCACTATTTCCGAGATAAAATTATGACTAAGATGGTGTTCCCTTCTCGATTGGCCCTTAGAAGCAATGCATAGGCTGATGCTCCAGCAAATGGTTTGGGAGATGAAATCTCACTGCTTCTGCTCTGGGAATATCTCTGCACCCATCTTGATTTGTCTTTGTCTTTTCCTTAGAGTAACAGCTCACAACAGATTTGTTTTGTGGAAGATGGGTGTGACCCACGTTTTAAATGCTGCCCATGGCACAGCATACAGCCACGGAGGCCAGGACTTTTATGGAGCAACCATTGATTATTATGGTGTACCGGCCCATGACCTGCCAAGCTTTGATATCAGCCAGTTCTTTTTCTCTGCTGCACAATTTATCCACAATGCCTTGAGCACGCCAGGAGGTACGAGATTATTGTTGGTCACATTTTGATGTGAGTCAGCAGCCTCACATAACAGGTCAGCTCCACAAGTTCAGTGGCGGACAGATCACTACACGGTGTCGTGCCAGGTGCTGGTCACCTGCACAGTGGGTGGCAGGAGAAGGGAGTGCTGTGTACGTGGATGTAGCTCTGTCTGGGTCCCAAAAAGCTGATGTGACAAAACAGATGAATGGGGAGGGGAGAGGAGGGGAGAGGGAGGGAAGGAAAGGGGAGAGAAGGGGAGAGGAGAGGAAAAATTATTTGGAAGGTAAGGCTCATTCAAAAAGGGAGAAGCAAAAACATGCATTTTAAATGGACACCCTCTTTTGAGACCGTCTTATAGCAACTGTACTTGCAAGAACAAATTAATAAAAAGACAAATGTCCTGATTTCTACAATTACCAACTGTATGAAGAGGTTCATGTATTGCAGATGAGTTTCTTGTGTGAACAGGGCCTGCAAGGCTGTGCCTCCAAGAAGATTTACCTTTACCCAAGGAAATTTACAGTGAGTTCCACAAGAAGCTGAGCTTCTTGGCAGTGGTGCAATAAAATACTAATTAACCTGTTTTACATAAAAGACCATTTCTTAGCATGAGTAAACTGGCATTAATGAAGCTGTCTCTAATATCACAAGTTCTGACTTCAAAATAGAATTACAGTTGCATCCAATTGCCTTATTATGCAATGGTACTAGGCCAGTCAGTTTTCTTGATGGCTAATGTGTGTGTGCCATCCATTCAGGCCAGATTTTAGCATTCTTTCTTGCCTAAGCAAGCTCTCTGAAACTCACGGGTCTTCTTTTCCTCATGGTTAAAACAGAATAACTTCATTACTTCAAGAGGGTTTTCTTTGATTTACCAGTGTTTCTGAGATCAGGTTGGGATCTCATGGCATTTCTCATGCAAGTGAGCGTAACAATGGCAAATTAGACTTAACTGTTAGCAGTTCATGTGATCTATCAGAAGAGTAAGAAAAACATTTAAATTAAGCTTCATGTACTGTACTGCTTCTCTTGATGATTGTAATTTTTTTTTTTTTTTTACCAGCCAAAATATTGGTACATTGTGCAGTTGGAGTAAGCAGATCAGCTTCCTTAGTCCTAGCTTATCTCATGATAAATCACCACCTCCCATTAGTTGAAGCCATCAAGACAGTGAAGGAGCATCGGTGGATTTCACCCAATCGTGGTTTTCTGAAGCACCTGCGAAACCTGGATGTTCAGCTACGGCAAAGGAAGGACTGCTGAACGAACAGCCCTATCTACATTCACTTTACTGAGTTTTACCCTTCAGAGCCATTGTGCACATACAACTTCCCATGATCAATGCACATTACAAAAATGAAGAAAATTATGCATCAAAGTAAAAGGCCAACAAGAGCAGTAAATGGTTTAACTCTGATAGCTTGGTTCCTCCAAAACCAGCATGGCCAACATCAGCACTGTAACCATTGCACAGGGTGAAACTGCTGTGCCTTGAGTGGTGCTACTGGATGAATCCACTGAAGTGGTTAAGATGGACCAAGTTTGTCCCTGGTTTGTGTTCATGCCAGAAGCAAGTTCCATAATTGCATCTAGCTGTAAAAGATGTTTGAGTCCCCTTTACTTGGGAGTGTAACATAATTGTTTTTCTCAGTTTTGTTACAGTTCTCACATGCATGTTCTCCTAAGAAAAGATTTTGTGTTTCAGGCCTGATGATGTGCCAAGGGCAGTTTCTTGAGAGCCTAGGCACTCCTACAGAAATGTTCCTCTTTTGGTGGTCTGCTAAATTATTACAGTGTTATAGAAAGCTGTGACAGCCGGAAGACCCACACCATCAGAATAAATGTCTGTGGTACTTCTGCAGCCTGGGTCAGCAAACCCCACAAGTCTTTTCTTGTTAAATATGTTTTCAAAAAGATAATGTATATCATGTAGTATATTGAGAACATTAAAAACAATATGTCAGGTCTTCAAAGCATTTTGTAATTTCAACTCATAAGTTCGCTCACATTCCAAAGTATCCCAAATCAGTTCTGTGTCAGTGGCTTTGAATCACTCATGGTTTAATATCAGGCAGACAATTAGCTTACATCAGTGGCTTGGTCTAATTGATACAAATTAGTTTTAAGCTGTTTTGAGGATGTCACTTCTCCTATCACCAGTTAATCAGTACCTAAACCAATGTGATTTTTAATACAGCATCAGCATTTGAAATTCACGCTACCACTCTGCCCGAAAATTAGCTTGTTACCTTGTGGTGAACCATGAAGTGATAATTAAATTTGTTTTTGCCCTTTACTGCTGGTTGGATTTATTGATTAGTTGACCTTATAAAGATTCGCTGCCAGATTAGGTAAATACATTTGTGCTTGCTTGTTTGCATTTGAAGCATCAGTTCTGATCATTTTATTGTCTGCTGGAAGAGACTTGCAAGGTTATTACAAGACTAATATAATGGTGACTTGTGAGTTGAACCTCTTCCTTCCCAGACCACATTGCCTCCTTCATTCTTGGAGAGGTTATGACATGAATGCTGATTCTGCCTAGCATTTAGGGGAACGTAGAAATCCCTCCCTATTTCACTGTACACAAGTGCTTTGCAAAATAAGCATATTTAAGATCCTTTCAGACATCAGTTTGACTGTTCAGATTTTCCTAAACCTTGCCAAAGAGCTCCACTGCTGAGAGAAAGGTAAGATATTGTTGTGCGAAAAGATCAAATAGGAAATCATATTTAAAACCCAACAATGCTAGGACAATCTTTATGTCTCACAAAACAGCAGAGCAGTGGAGGAGGAGCTTTGTTTGCTTTGAAGTTCTCTATTTAAATTAATAGGGATTTATATGAGTTAATATTTCATTATAATTTATACTTCATTCACATTACAGTAGGTTTTAGTCTGGAAACCTTTTGAAGACATGGCATTGAAAAATCTGAAATTCATGTGAGTGAAATAATGCATCTTAATGGCTTTAGGCTGGGCAAAATTAGACACATGTGAGCAAGATTAATGGAATCCCCCATCAGGATAATGCTTTGCATGCCCCTGAGCATCTGTCCTACAAAGCCACAGCTGTGAAAGCTGCTCCTGTTGTAAATTAGTACCTGCTCTTGAAGATAGTGCTCACCCTGGGAGAGAATTGTTTCACCGGGGCTAGAGAAGGGAAGAGCACAGAGTGAAGCTGAGTCAGTAGGGCATCCATGCCACCAATGACATGATAGTGATGTTGTAAGCAAGACTTACTTACCTCAGTGGAGGGAATGAATTAGGTAGAAACTCTTTTCTAGGGCATTGTCAAATCACAGAAAAGTGTTTTTAATCTGTGGAGTTAGTGTTGCTTATATTTCCTGCCTGTCTGTATTGCTTCTTTATATCCAGATTTACTTTGAGTGCATGTTTGTGCAGGGAAAAAGATTCCAGTCAACATAAGCAAAAACAGAAGAATAGTCCTGTAACTTCTTAAAACAGAAAGCATTGTCTGCTGCAATGTGCTAAGAGGAAAAGGGGCCTCCTCACCTGTCACTTACACTATCCATAATTCAAGTCATGATGTGACATGAAATTGGTACTTCAGTGCTTTCCACTACCAGCATGAGAACTTGTATTTTAAATGTTGGTTTGGCAAGTTAGACTAAGGAACCAAAATTAAAGAAAAATACTGCCTCCCCAGTGGCACTTCATTCAGAAAATGCACATTTGTCAAGAGGGTCTACACAACCTGGGACAAGGTGCGAGTGGGAGGAACTGTCCCAGCTACAGCTCTGGCGGACTTAAATCTGCTTAAAGTAATCACAAAACCAGTGTTACCTAAAGCGGCCCATGAAGAGTTCCAGTGAAAACTTCTCTTAATTTTATTTTCCAGTACAAGAACTCAGAGCAGCAGATGAAGTCAGTAGAAATCAGGTCTGAAACAAGAGGAGGGGTTTACATGAGCTCTGTAGCACTGTGCCACAGGATGCTGCAGAGAGTAAAAGCCTATAGACATTCAAGGGGCAACTGGAAAAGTTTGAGGGACAGAAATCCATTCAGAGTTACCAAATACTTAGAAACTCCGTCCAGATCAGCAAGCTCATAAACTGCAGCAAGCTGGAAGTTGGGAGAGTGTTATTATATACACAAGTATAATTCATGCTTTTGTGCTCTCATATTCTGTAAACATCCACTTTCAGCCACAGCCAAGCACAGGATAGTGGGCTCGGTGAACCCTGGGTAAGGCCCAGGATAGGTGCTGTCATATTTTGAACTCACCCTCAAGCTGTGCTGTCCCCTTGTTCCTGGTAGCTTATTATTAGAACTGGGTCAAATGAGGCATTTGGGACTGCGGCTCGGTTGCATTGACTGACATTTTTTTCACAGGGAAAGCTCTATGCTGGCAGGAACAGCACCATAGCTTATGTGAGGACAGGAGTAGCATCTTTTTGCATAAGATTCACTTAAAGCAGAACGTTCATTTTTCTGGCTGTTCCCCGTTGCACCAGGGACGTAGCACTGAGCTAATCCAGGGAGGCGTCAAGGCGTGAGCTGTATTTAGACTCAGCCACCTGCTTGGGAACATCAAGCGGCAGAAAGAGCCTGCTTCAGCAAAAACCTCCCCTGTGCATTCTGCAGCAGCAGCTTCCAGCAGGCCCTCCCTCCTCTGCCTGACTCTGCATGAGGCCTCCAAAGGGGTCAGCACCTGAAGACAGACCCTGTCGGCCCAGGAATGCTCTGAGCCCGGCACTCCCTCTGCCCAGGAACTGCCAGATATTTTGGACAGCTGCAAGCTGGAATTAAATCACGTGGGTGAAGAGTGGCCTAATCTCTACATAGGCAATATGTAAGTGTTATTTGAGGCTGAGCTGTTCTGAAGGGCTGGGAAATACAGTACTCATTAACATATGCTGTCCAACTTTATTTAATTAGCATTGGTAAACTTCATTGCCTTAAAATAGACTTAAGATTAGCACAGAAGAAAGCAAAAGGACTATCCATTAAAGAAAGAACCTACTGCACAGGAAAATAATTAAAAAGAGAATTAGACTCTCTTTATTGCTTTGCATTAATTTATAATTGTGTAACATATAGATTTTATTAATGCTGCAGCATACAAAGCACAAGACAGACTCATGATCCTGAGCAGCCTTAAAATTCAACAATAATTAGGTTTTACCTTTTTTGGTGTAATGTTAACTAGAATGGAATTTTTCACATTCAAAAGTATTCTGATTTTGGCTGTTTATATGACAATTTGATTTGCAGTTGAAATTTCTGACAAATCTATGGATATTCTGAATGACAGCAGACTTCACTCTTTATTTCTCAAAACTGTGCAGATGGGTGTTTCACTCTGAAGCATGGAGACAGCATGCAATAATCTGCATTCAACACGCCCAGTGCCCAATGTTATGCCAAAACAAGTTTTTTTTTCACCACCATCAGGTTGCAAACTTGTTGAAATATCTAGAAATTACTGTAATTCCTACAGGAGAGAAGCAGGAGGAACTAATGACCCTGCTGATTGCCCACTGATTACAGCTAAAAGCGGCCATTCTTTTAGCTATGAAACAGCAAACCCAAAAAATGAGCTAGGTGACATTGGGGAAATAATCTGCATTTACAAAACTTGGATTTACGAATT
>NW_008246060.1:11478324-11487749 GCF_000691975.1 Corvus brachyrhynchos
GGTGGCCCGGCCCGAGCCGGGCTGTGCCAAGGCAGAAGCCACAACAGCGTGCGGTGCCTCACGGAACCTCTGCCGCGGCCAGGAGAGTGGGAAACCGACCTTTGCCTTTGCGGTTCAACCTTGTAACTAGACTTGGAAATTAACCCCTTTGCGTATTAGAACCATGTGCAGAAATAAGGATTTGGAGAATTGAGCCTGACGGGTAGTAAAGGCAAAGATTTAAGACCAAGAAATCACTGAAATTGTGTTGTCTTAACAGCAGCATTTGATTTTAGACAGCCTTCTGAGTGCAGTTTTAAGACCTCCTTTTAATGCCTGTGAGTATACATGTTCCAAACTACTCTTGGATGTTTCTTTCAATCACATTCCGTCTCATGGGGGACGAAAATGGTGGGGAATAAAATGAAAAAATATATAGATAACAACACAGTGTAGGTGTAGTAAGCAAAAAAAGAACTTTGAGCACATTCAGCTAACAGAAATAAAAATGTAAACAGGTTTCTTTGTTAATGCAACAGCTGAGCACTAATATCAGCTTAAATACGAGTTACAGATTGCAAACGGGGAAACTGGAAGTTGATCAAGTGCTACAGATAGAATTTTCTTTATTCTGCCAACACCAATAAGACAAATGGGAACAATACCTGAGAATGAGGTTTCATGGGCTCTTCATGAGATAGAAATGGGGAAGAGAGAGAGTATGTGCATTTAGGGCCCAGCCCAGTACTCAGTGAAGTTAATAAACAGTGGATGTTTCTGTTCCTGAGCAAACCCATGCCAGCATTCGGACTTGTGCCAGAGCTAAAATAGCCCAGAGCAGTACCATATATTGTCACTGCTTGTTTCTGTGGAACCAGTTGCATGCAGTTTCTGAGCAGCTACTTGGAAATCAAAGATCAATCTAGAATTAATGCTGTATTTTATAATAAACATTTCTCCTTATGCCTTTATCAGAAATCTGATGTTGAGCATCTTTAAACAAGTTAAATATATCATAAAATAAAGTAGGGATGGCTGACTTTACATGATGACTTTCATCCTGGAGGACTTTGAAGTTGTCAACAAACTGATTATTAAATATCTGTCTGGCTATCAGCCATTGCTGATAGGCAAGGCCAAGACCAAGACCCTTTGGGTTTAAAGGTAAAATGTTTTCTGAAATGCTACATAATAAGCAGCTGAGGGCAAAATATGTAAAATATCCTGCAGAAATCAAACTTCATGCTGATCTTAAGCAGGCAGGCTTATTAACTGCAGTTTAACCAGATTAGCAAGGCTAATAGCACTTCAGCAAAGAAACATGGTACAGTTACAGACTGAGGCAAAATGGTTACAGGCTGTGCTAAAACGTCAGCGTGTTCAAAACAGATATTTCAAATCCAATTATATCAGGACCTGAGCTACCTCCTGAAGTGAATTTTTGTAGGGTGTTTGGGCCAACAGTCCTCAATGTGGTTGTAGATAACTGAAATCTGTAAAACTTGTTAAATTTATTTCTTTTCAGAAGTGAAATAACTTGGAATTCTGCATTTCCAGATATGTTATGAGTATATTCAGAAATCACAACCTTTTACCATTCTTCTACTACCTTACTTTTTCTTACATGTCTCAAAGGGGAAAAAATGTTTCAGAGTGTGGTGGGCAGTGGGCTCTACAGACAGGAATACATTACAAGGCAAGAGGATAACTTGAGCTACTTTTAATCATGAGCTTTCATACATGATTCTCCATAGCTCCATAACCCATAACAAGGAAGGCCTGAAAAGGCTTGGTGATACCCATGCACCTGAATGCAGCACATTTTTGCATGGAGAATCAAAGGAAATCAAACTTTCCACAGCCAGGAAATGCATTATTATGGAATACCTGCAGAAGACACAATCAGCTTTGACCTTGTTGCCCATGTCTGTACATTCTGAGTGCTTTAACAAGGGCAAATGGCGAATCCCTGTCCCCATGGTAAACTGCTGTTCTTACAGAGCACTCACATTAAGCAATCACATATTACTTTAGCAGCATTAACTGAATGTCACTCAATCACTTGGGTAAGCCTAATTATCCACTTACAGACATTGTCTTCATTGGCACGTGGAAAAACAGCAGGATCCTGGGAGATGAGGAGTGACCAACAAAACCATATCCACATCAGGGGCAAGGATCACTCATACATGGTGTGCTGGTAATCATCAGAGTGTATCTTCTGTAGCAGGAGAGAAAAAGAAAAGCAATTATGAAAGGGAAGAAAGTTCTGAGTTCTCAGTCTGAAATCACCAATTTTTTTGTTGTTGTGGGGGTTTTTTTGTTTGTTGGTTTTTTGGGGTCTTTTGGGTTTTTTTTCTGTACTGATTCATCAGAATACACAACACAAATAACTAAAAATAGTTACTTTCTGGTTTGAGAAACAGCCAAAAGCTGCAAAGAGCTATTGCAGAGACATGCCAACTGGCCATTTACAAAGCCTAATGCCATGTGTCTTCCTCTGTTTCTGGACTCAGATCTCTAGAAACATAAAGTGGTTCTTGATTTATGAAAGGGCTGTATGTAATACCCTGGAGGCTACTTTATCTCAGCTGCTGTAAATTGGATCTCTCAGAGATGAGATGAGATGAGATGCGAGTGAGGCAGAAGTACAAACTCACACAATCTGTGACCATGGCACTGTTCTGTGCGGCCTGGAACAGCATTACGTGTATTCCTTTCTGTTTCAAAAGGAAAAATCTTTATTTGCTATATTCTTAGAAAATGCAGATCTGCTTCCTTTATGCTGGCTTACTTTATGATATTATGCCACTTTTCTCTAGGCAATGCTGTCCAAAGAGCTACCTAGCAGTGAGCAATTTCATCAAGCTGCAGGATTTACATATTGAACTAGGATACAGTATGCACCTAACTCCAAACTCTTATGACATTAGAAAAACACAAAGCGACAAGGAGAAACGTCAGAAAAACAATCTGAATATGAGATAAAGATGAAAGGAACATGACCTAAAGCTTTGGCATCAAATCTATTTTTCCTCTCTGTTTAGGGTATAGAATATTTCTGAATTTTGTATGTTCCTGTCGTTCCTCAATCAGTTGGGTAAACGAGGGCAGCAAATATGCTATGTACTCCTCTGGGATAAGTTCCCAATTTGTTGTCCATTCTGCTCATTCAAACTCTTAAAATTCAACTCCAAGAGAAAATAGGCCCCTGTTTAAAATTAAATCTCTTAAGTGTATCCCTGGACATAAAAAGATGCTGACCTGTTTTGCTGATTGGTATCTGTAAATGAAAAGGGGAAAATGTTGTCCAACCCATACAAGAAGTCATCCAGATGGGAGACAGCATTCTTACTCTGGTGACAATAGATGCTCAGTGGATGGGGACTTTCCAGAGATAACTTCCTCCTGCCATGCCCTCTGCCCAGCTCTGTCTCAGCTTTATGGACCTGAGAATTACTGCAAATATAATACATTTTCAGCCATAAATTAGCCATTTCTCTCATGCTCAGAATTTCCTGTTCCCACCAAAATTCTTATTATTTGAACATTGCTGTGCCTCTAACACTGGTGAACATGGAAAGAGACAAGTTATTTACTTTTAATTGAATATTTCATAAAGGAACTGCTTTTTAAACCCTATTCTGCTGGCTCAGAAGGCAGGTTCCTCCCAGTACCCTGTCTTTTGTCAATGTCTTGCCAAGGAAAGGGGACTGTAAAGAAAAAAATTTGAAACTTTTATTTGAACTGTTGAAATGACTGCCCAAATTAGCAAGCTAAGCTAGACCACCCTAGGGTAGTTCTCAGAGCATTTGTTTGGAAAACAAATTGTAGTTTTAGACTGAAGTCCTAAATATGCAGAGGTAAAAATACCTGGGGAAGTTGCTGGTGGCAATTCAGCATCTCAGCATAATTCCACAGCATTTGCCCAGAGTTCACTTGCCACATGCATGCATTTCTGGAGAAGATAATGCAGTGCTGCATCAGAACACCAGAGCTGAGACAACACTAATCCTTGTGGAAACTCCTATCCAAAACCAGCAGTGTAACCCAGGGGAGAATTTGCCCTCCTATTTCCAAAAAGAGAAGTCTGCCAAGGACGGTATGGCCTAAGAGGCACACATTACTGGCAGGCTCTCAAGTGTCAAAATAGATCCGGCGTTGCCAGCAGCATAGATCCTGTGCTTCACAGGCAACACACAGACAAGAAAAACAATCAAGTTGTCTGGTGGAAAAAGCGGCTTCCCAGGATCGCTCTGACCATGGTGTGATTGTGATCAATCCACACTGGCAAGTATCATCTTTCCACGTGTGTTTCGCCTCCCGCAGGCTGCCTGCGGAGAGCAGCTTGGGCAGGCTGATGCATGCTTGTTATTGCCGGCGTAAATATCTCTGCCTTGTGTTATTGTGGCACAAAGCAGCTGGACCATTTGAAAATCATTTAAAAAGCACTATAAAATTAGGGCTCCAGTGCTCTTATTTTATGGCTTTCACGAGCAGCCATTGCCTAGAGAGAAATTATCCTCTTTATTTTCAAGGCTAAAGGTTCTTTTAACATTCATCAAAATCGAAGTGCACCCTTGATAACACACTGAGCTGTTACTTATTTAGTACAGACTCTTTACCTTCTGCATAATATCACATTTGAGATCTCAGTTCCTCATATACAACTCATTTCATTGTGTCTGCTGTTGTTTTCACCAAGAGAATTTGCATAGTTTCAAGAGAGGCTGGATGATGCCCTGAAACATATTCTTTCCATAATTCCTTTTTTTTCTTTTTTCTTTTTTTTTTTAATTTTTAGAACAATAGCCTGGAGTGTTTTTGTTTCTGATCCTTCTATAAAAATGGCCAATTACCTCTTTGGCAATGGATTTGCACAGACCTATTAAGCGCTGTAAGTGAAAAGATTTTCAAGGGCAGAAATAATACTTAGGTGCATAACCTGATAAACTCACTTTGAAACATCTCTTCCCTGCGTATACAAAAAACTGTCTTTGATAATTTTCTTTTTTTTTCCATTCTTGTTTTCACAGACAGCTTCTTTACCAAACTGAGGAAAACGGTGAGTGAACCAAAGCAGCATGACACAATGCAAACAGTACAAAGGGAAAGCCATTCTTTTTAGGAAAAAAAAAGCACAGCTGTATCGACCATACTTACAGCTCAGATCTGAAGGGCTTAGGAAGAGACACTGCATGAAAGCATCCATCAGCCACAAAGGTGGCAAATCAGGAATGGTAAGGTCCTGCACATGCTCTGTGCTGCAGCTCAAGAAAACCACTGTGTGCCCCTCTGTTGTTTAACCTGCCTGAGGTTTCTGGTCACCTTATTATCCAGACATCAAATACAGACTGAAGATAAACATTTATAAAGTCATAACCTTAGCTCTGTTCTCATGGTTCCCTCTTTGGCTAGGATTTTGTCTTTATGTCCTCTGGAGACAGCAGGCTCATTCCTGTGCCAATAGGCAGCATGCTTTCAGATCCCTGCAAGGAGGGTGGCTGGTGCTAATAGATCCTGCTGTGAAAGCATGTGTAGCCACATCGAGCAGCTGTAAAGTCAAGATGCACCATCCTGCCTGGAGGAGATGCAACCAGGCAGAAAGCAAGGCTGCCTGTGTGCAAAGGGAGCTTTGTCACCATGCCAGCACCTCTGTGAGCAGAGGGAGTTTGAGTTTTTAATGACAGAGATTTTGCCTGTCATCACCCAGTCTGTGATCCATCAAGGAAATGGTTAAGCTAATAGAGGGGTGAGATGAAGTTACTTGGTAATCACTATTGTTTATAGCCCTAGAAAGGTAGAAAATGGGACAAGCATGACAGACATCTTCATGGATGAAGGAGGTGGGACATTTAGTAAGTCAGGATAAGAAAAGCACCTCAGCTCTATGGCACATTTTTCTGTTCCAATAGTCAGTAACCACCTTCCTGTGCCTGACAGTCTCAGAAACAGAGAGAAGGGCCCAATTAAGCTCACCTAGTTATGGGCTCCTGCATTTCAGACGAGATTAGATCTTTCGGGTTAAGACTGACCCACCCAATCTCAGCCCTTACTTGTGGCGATAGTGAAAAGTGGCAGGAGAAGAGCAGAGATCAGTGTAGCCCTCTCAAGACCTGATCCAGCACCACGTGTGATTATGTCACCTGTGCAGGGGCTGCCTCCCTTTGGAGCTGACATGCACATGTGCTTGTTCCCTCTCAGGTGCTCATCTTGCTCAACAGAACAAAAATTAAAAACTCAGAGATATATTTCAGTAGAATAGAAATAGAAAATCCCTTCTACCCAGTAGTTTCAAATTCCTGGACAGCCCTGAATTTGCCTTTGCTTTGTGGATAAACTGTCTGTGGTGAATGGGTTCCCACTATTGTCTTCACTAAAAAAAGACAGCCAACTGACATTTGCAGTTACTACTTCAGTGCTGAAAGGGGAGGATTTTCCTTTCGAGCATTGAAGGGGAACAGGTGTCTAGAGAGTGTTGTTTCCCCCCCACATACATATCTACTAACACCTCAATGTGCAAAGGTTTGCTCACCTCACATCCAGAGCAGGATTAAGCATACCCTGGAGCTGTTTTGACCTAGATGATTAGTTGCTGAAAGCCTGACAAAAGGACCCAGGTTGTAGGATGTCCTGCACAAGGCAGATTCAAAGTAATTTTGTGCTCAGTTAAACCTATTAATTTCCAGGAAGGCTTAATCTACTTTTAAATAGCAGGTAGGACCCCATAACTCAGAGGTGGGCAGCCAAAGGGCAAAAGAAAGGTCCTGGATGCTGGCAGTGTTCTTGTGATGTTGCCAGCAGCTGCAGACCTTCCATCACTTGCTTTCCTCACAAAATGAAGCTGCTAACTGCAGAACCAAGTTGGGACCAAAGTAATTTTACCAGAAGAAGCAATACAAGAAAGAATACCTTAAAAATCCAAGTAGGATCAGAATCTGGAGGGAAAAGGTGTGAGGGCATTGGGGACCCATATCATTGGTTCTTTTCCCTTATCATCACAACAATTGAAAGTTGCTTTAAGCATTTTGATTTTGCTTCTTCACTCTTGATGCCTTGTCATTCTTCTCCATGTTGCCACTGTGAAATGAATCTTGGTTCATAGTGACAAATGTATTTCCAGCCTAGGAGGCAGATTTGGGATGTTTAGTGCCTGTGTTATAGAATTCAGTATTTAGTAATGAGCAGTGTGGACACTGCATTCATAAGACAAGTGGAAAAGGTGCCAACGCAGGTTAGACCTGAATGTCTGGCTAGTTATTCATTCTCCATCAGCCCAGAGCACAGTCTAGGGGAAGCCAGCATAAGAAACAGGACAGATGCGTGTCTTCCAACTTCTGGCTTTCAACAGATTGGCTGCTTCTTAAACCTCTTGATACTTTTAATTACTACAGACTGGACAGAAGAACTGGTCCTAGCACAAAAGTCCCTAATTGCCCTCACGCCTTAACAAGCACCTTGCCTCCATCAGCTCCAAGGTTAGCTCAGGCTGTGGGAAAAAAAAGGAAAAGGAGAGGTGAAGGATGGGTGAAAAAGAAAGCTGAGTGGATAGGTGAGGAGCAGACTGGATGGGGTGAAGAGGAAGGCTGGATGGGGTGAGGAGCAGGCTGGTGCTGGAGGAGGATCTGGGGAGGCCACTGCCACGGGCCAGCACAGCTGCCATGAGCGTGAGCTTTGTCCCCTCAGCAGATAAACTGCAAAGGCTACTGATGAACGTCCTCAATGCCTCAGTGAGGGAAGGCCAGGCTGGGCTGGGCCAGGCCAGGCCAGGCCATGCTGGGGAGCAGCAGCGTGGCAGGGCCAGAACCTGCTGCATCTGCGCAGTGCTGCGATTCAGAATTAACTAATACCAGTTAATGAGCTCCTGGTAACTGCCATTGACACACAACAATTTCTGTGATTTTCCACAGCTTTCTTTGATGTGTTAGAAGAGTGCAGGGGAACCACCACACTGGCCACTGAGGAGGAATGCCTTTGGATAACTCAAAGCCCCTAGCCAGTCTGGTTGTACTTTCCAACCCAATTTCTATTCTTGTAGAGGGTTGATTTAAGAAAAGTATATGATGTGAAAGCAGCTGGGGAGAGAGCATGAACAGCACAGACTCCTTCATCCCAGCCCTATTCCAAAGCCCCAGCAGCTCCAGTGACACCCATTGCACGAAGAGTCAGTTTTCCCAGGAGAACAGGCAGGAGGGACACTGATTTGACCCCACTGCCCAGCCCAGCAACCCAGTGCAACATCCTGTCAGCACCCAGGCATGCTCTCCTGCCCAGCTGCTGTCCCTCAAGTCTCCCACTGCTTCTGAAAGCTAGAGCAGTGGATGTGTCCTCTAGCTTGGCTCTTTTTCTACTGTGGCTGGAGGAACAGGGAATGGGAAGAGAAACATATTTGGAAAATATGCTATAAAAGACTAAAATAATCGCCCTGCTTTTTACTTTATGTGAGTGCGTTATGTCTTGGACTGGTTTGTACAATAGATTTTGCCAGCAGAACAAAACCAGGCCAAACTGCACAGTGTACAGGAAAAAAATAGGCACTGTCACAGGCTTTTCTTATACAGAAAACCTGCATGGGAAAGGATACAGTGTAGATCTTTCGATGTATGCACCCAGGTCAATACCAATCTAATTTATTCCGTACATTTCACATTTTTCTTCCGTCCAACATATGCAGTTTCTTGTAAGTGCTCCCTTTAAATGCCGGTCAGGAGTGTAATTGCGTCCTGCAATGCCCATCGCTGCGTATTTTTAAATCACCCAACATTGTTTTTTCCTGCCATCTTGTGGCAGCAGGAAAAATCACAGCGTTTTACTGGCAGCGGTGCTGCCCGCTGGCGTAAGGTAAGGATTGTCAGTAAAACAGTCTAATCTGTAATTGGCAAAATTGCAAAAAAATACACCCCCTCTTGTATATTTAAAAGCTAGACTGATTCTTCCAGCTCTACTAGTTGATCTTGTAGCAGGGTTATCCCAGAGCGAAATGTCTGTTTTGTGGACCTTGTGTTTCCTTAAGGCCCTCAGCTACTGACTATGAAGAGCAAAGGAGAGTTGCATAACAGGTGAGACTTTGTCATGTTATCACAAGACTTCATCAAGTGAACCCTAGATATTTTGAAAAGGCTCCTTTATGCCAGTGTTGCTCTCGGGTCTTCATAGCTCCTTAACAAAGCCACCTTTGTTTCCTATCAAACCACAGGAAGATCTTGTCTGATGGACATGTAAAGCTTTTACTGCAACAACTATTTCTGTCTGATGTCTCAATGTAAACACCGAAAAACCTGCCCAAACACCTTGTATTGTTTGCTTAATTCTAAACCAAAACATTTTCATTATTTTGTTAAAAACACATATAAGATTTATCTAAGACTGAATTTAGGCTCCTGGGTTTTTTCCCCTTTTCCTGCAATCACAGAGAGGTTGTTTGAAAATGAACACTTGTGATCCCA
>NW_008246060.1:11487773-11501682 GCF_000691975.1 Corvus brachyrhynchos
CCGACATAGTTGAGGTAAAAATATGAAAATTATATATGATAACTAAAAAAGAAATCAAAAAGAAAAAAATGCCAGTATTTTCCCTTAAAATAAATGCAAAATTCAGAGCCAGTAAGAAGAACTACACACTAAGAAAATTTACAGCCTGCAAAGAGAGCATAAATAAAAGCTTTTCAAAGCTTTGTTCATTTTCACTAGCACCCACAAAAATGACTGCTTGGGATGCCAGGCACTGGAGAAAAGGATGTTAGTGCTATTTATAGTTCACAGGTGGCTCCCACTGCCATTGTACCTGAGAATCCCACTGTCCTTAATGCATTCCTGCAACTTTCTCAAGCAGGGGACAGCCTTCCCAAGTCTGTGCTGGAGGCACTGAGGCTTGCTTTGGGAAAATGGACCATTACGTTTGTGATGTGTTCCCAAACTGCCTGTTGTAAACCACCTGCAGCAGGCACAACCTCCAGCAAGGACGCACTCCTCCCTTCTACCTGTGCTCAGCTCTCCCTCGGGAGCCCTGAGGCTGCTGCTTTGCTGGAGGCTCTTCTCCCCTCCATCCCCCTACCTACCAGCCTTGGCATCCATCTGCAGTCCACACCGAGCCACAGCACAAACCACAAGCAGAAAAACAACAGCATAAAGCCTGGCAAGATAAAGTGAAGATACCTTCCAAAAACTTGCTGGCACATAACAACCCTTGTTTCTGCCCTGCCTGACCACCTGCAAGACTCGCATAGCCTCAGTCTCAGGAGTTGGGCAGCACCATGCTGCCTGCTTCTTGCAGAGACTTCGCAGCAGGGCCAGGCAGGGAAACTCCTTCCCAGTGACCCTGGGACTGGTGATGCCTTAAGAGGCCTCCCAGAAACAGAGACTGGACAGGAGTAAAAGAATAAAATAGGTATTTATTTGAAAGGCCTTCAAAGGTACACCCTGGGAGCCACAGGCTATTGCCAAAATGGAGCCCAAGATGGACGACAGGTCACGAGTTCTTCACACCTTTATAGGTTTGGTCCATTTGCATATCAGGGTTAATTCTCCAATTAAAGCTTCAGTTCAATGATGTAATTTCCCTCTGCTTGCCCCCCTTAGAAGCTCTTTGGATTATACTTTTTGGGCCTAGGATGGTCTGAGTGACCTTGGAGAGCCAGGCCGGAGGAGCTTTGTTATGTCTACCTAGCACAAGTGAGCAGAAATTAGCAAGATACAAGAAACCTCAGAGTTACACTCTAAGCAGTACAGAATCAGGAAAATATAAAAGTTAAAACCTAGGCATCACTGGGCGTTCCATGGAGCAGCAGCATGTCCCCCCTGCCTTTGACTCCTCATCCCTCACAGCCCGAAGAGGCAGCTGCACACGCTGCTTTGCCCACAGCCCCTGATGAGGCACTTCCTACTTCACTCTGATTTACCTGGCACCCTGATACCAGGGTGCTGCAACAGGAAAACCACTCACAGTTTTATTTCCTCAGATTTAAGGTAGGAAATTAGGAGCAAATACTCATCACACACAATCAAAAAGTTTGCAAATGACAGGAAATCCCAGTTGTATGTCTTAATATCTTCTTTTAGTTATTCTCATGTGCTCATTAGTGGTCAATTCCTTTGTGACATACAATCACTCTTCTTAAAAGATGACTTAATCAAAATCAAATAATGATTTTAAAATCAGCAGTTAAAAAAAAAAACCTAAAGAAAAAACATTCCACTCTGCCCCAACAGAGCTGAGAATGTCGCTGGAAATCTCTGTGATATGCCTGAAAAACTCAAGTGCCAAAATAGATCTTCCACTGTAGAGTTTTGAAGTTTGCTCTTGATTCCACAGCAAAGAATTTGTACAGCTTTGTCAGCCTTAGAAAAACGTGCCTTTTTTGTATGTACCCTTTCAAGCAAGGCAAAGCAAGGAGAGCACTTCACTGGTTATGTTAAAAGTGCAGGGAGAGACAGACAGCTCAAAGCTACCCCTGCCAAACGACTGAGGAATATCAAAATCCCTTTGTCATGCCTTCAAATATCCTGAAATCTTGCAAACTTGACAGCATTGTCAATTTTGTATTGACAGCAGCAGTCAGATAAAAATCATTTGAGGAGTAAAACAAGGAGAAGAAAAAACCCCCTTTAATCCACAGTCACACAAATCCATACTGCCTGCCGAAGTGCAAGTGCTTTGGAGCCCCTTTTAATAGCAATATATTAACATCCTTGTTTGTCTTTCCTGGATCTTGCAAGACAAATAATTTCCCCATATCCGTCTCTCAGTCTGGCCTCTTTGACACCATTTTTATCAGAACTGCCCATAACTTACACCTATCAACAGCCTGTGACACCAATGAAGTCTTGGCACAGCACTGGCTGTGACAGTGCTCACTGAACTGTTATCAATATCAAGGTCATTTTGTTTTTCTTGCTCTCAGTGCAGCTGCAGCTTCTCTGCCCTCAGGGCATGAGCTGCCCAAGAAAGCTTTCTGTCTAAGCTCTTCACAAGCCACAGCCTCTCTGCTTCATTACTGGCATTATATAAGATTAGAGTGAAGTTTCTACTATTAGAAGCAGTTAGCTGCATGGTGATTGTGTGCTCCCCTGATTACAGCATACAGCACAGTTATGGCTGCTGGCAGCAGGACTAGAGAATTTTAATTCAGGGAGAAGCATGAGCATAGTTGAGATGCATCAAAAAATCAGTAGTTTTGTGAGGCTTGAATTCCTAGCTGTGTGGGACAGGAGTGCCCCAGAGGAGAAATAAAGGGGAAAGAGCATCATCCTAGGCTCGACAGATACTCACAGACAGTTGGAAATTGTACTAGGAGCCTGTGGAGGGCAGCGCTGTCTTGCTGGGGATGGTGCATTGCATAGCTCAGAGATGCCAGCTGCTAAGGTAATACTTCTTTTTTATCTCTTTTGAATCTGAAAGCTGCAGATGTAAAAGCTGTCGTTGTGCCACAGCCATGACCTGTCACTGCAAGCAGGACTGTCCGTTTTTCCAACCAGCACCTTCGTTTTTAAGCCTTCCTTTCCTGCAGCTGTAGCCCCATGCGTGGGCAAGTGCTTCTTCCTAGGCTGCATGACTCTCAAATACGAGGGTCGGGGGAGGTGGGAGGGGGGCAACACAAAGGTTCTCCCCCTTGGAATGACAAGAGTTTTGGGAAAATATGTGCAGATCCATTACACTGCAAAGAAGAGGAAATGCTCTCCAGGAGCACTTCTGTAGGGTAACACCCTCTCCCCAAAAAACAGCAAGGCACAGGTGAAGCTCATCCCCCTGAGCCTGAGCTCAGCAAGCTCTACCCCTCCTGGGGGGCTTGCCTTGTCCAAGGACAACCGTGGCTGTGTGGCCTGGGATGGGGCTGCTGGAAGGCACTGTGTGAGAACAAGTGGTGGGAGGCCTCATTGGGGCTCCCCGCCTCACTCAGGGGCCCCTCTGAGCTGAGATGCTCGGGCTCCATCTCCACCTGCACACCTGTGTCTAGCCATGCACCCCCTTGTCTTCCCACTTCACCTGGGACCTGCCTCACCACCAGGAGCTCTCCTGGCTATCCAAACCTTGCCTAAGGCTGATTGCTCTCACCTGCCCTGCCCTGCGATTGCTCCCACTACTGAAATGGCTTCCTGCCGTACCCAGACGGAAGAAAGTCCTGGGGGGAGCAGCAGCAGCTGCCCCTCCAGCATCATGGGCAGCCCTGCACAGGAACAGGAGGGCTCACAGAGGAGGGAGCCTTTAGCTTTCCAGCCCAGCTCAGGCGCCTTGCAAGCAGAAGTTGGTACCTTCCAGCTCAGTTAGGAAAAGTGAGAGGGCCCCATCATAAATGTACAAGGCCGGACGTGAATGGAGATGTCAGGAGGGAGACCACGCGGTGAAGAGGTGTGAAGACTCGGATTTTCTCCCACCCTGTAAAACACGGTTGCCAGTGTAGGGTGAGGGGCATCTGCAATCTGAGCTGGGCTGGGCTGAGGGGGAAGCCATGGGGGCTTGGAGGGCTGCTCCTGCTCTTTCCTGACACTGTGGTTAAAGGGCAGGCTGTGTTTTCCAGAGCCCTTGATCTGGCATCTTTCCCAGGCAGTAAATTCTCTTAAAAACTGAACCAAACAGAGCCTTAATTGTACATTCTGCTTTTCTCTTCACTCCAAAATAATGGCAATAGCATTTATACAGTGCTGCATTGAACATATACCCGCACTGAGGCTGAGGGACCGATTCTGCTTTCCATTATTCAGGGGCACTGCCTCTGGTGAGGCAGATCAGAGTTTGAACAGTGAGCTGGAGCAATGAACTTCTACTATTCCCTGCTGTTTGACTGTGGGCAAAATAAAAGGCCATAATACATGATGCAGTCAGCCAAGAAAGCAATATTGCTCTGCCATGTGCACAGTCTACACCAAGACAAGTCCAGGATCTCATTTCTAAATTCCCATAGGTGCCTCATTTAAACCATCAGCCATAACCTGCTTCTCATTTTCAATACCACTTGGTATTAGAGCTGCAGTGAACTGCTGGTGAGAGATTCTAATTCCTGCAAACAAGCCCCTGTAGGCTTGCAAGGAAAACAGAGAGTTCCCCTCTTGGTTGCCTGCTAGGTTCCCATCTGGCTGTTTTAACTTTGCTATTGCTTTTAAATGTGCCTGTTTCTGCACACAAAGTTTTCAGCTCTACCTCAAGAGACTCCTGGGTTCTCTTAGCATCAGATTCTGACCAAAGTAGAGACACAGACTGGGTCTTCTTAACAAAAAGGAAAATCATATTTTACATTACAGTATCTAAAAGATTAATTCCACTAACATGATCATTTCCTTGTGAACCACACTTCTTTCCATCTGGACTTTTCCATCAGGAGGACAAAGAGCCATAGTGTTACACACTACCTGAGAGAAAAGAGCAAGGAGTGTAAAAGATGAGTGCAGAGATGCTTGCTGAGAGAAAAGAGAAGAAAAAACAGAGTAGACACCATTTTCAAATGCATCAAGAAGCTGCTTTTTTATTTTTTCCCTTCCACATGAATTATAGTCTGACCCCATGCTTTGGAATTTTGAACCATTTAGTTTTTCAGGTTTTTGATTCAGAGAATTTAGGATATTTGGCTGCAGGATCTTTCTGTATCATGTTATTGTTAGGTAGTGTTTGTGCTATTGTAGTAACCACAGGTCCTGCTGTGCCTGAGGCTCTCAATAATCTCATGTAAGGACTTGTTATTGAAAGACATCTGTCCCCATCTAGGCTATCAGCATAACCACAGGCAGAGCTGTGCCAGCTAGGAAGGTGCTAGCAACACAGAAAGAGGAAAGGTGATTGGGGTCCAACTAATGCCCTGCCAGACTCCTCTTGGGACTCCAGACATTCATTTAATCTCTGTACAGCGCAGTTTGGTCTTGAGGAGACAAGGGAACAACCATGGCAAAATGGCAGGAGGCCTGTTACAGAAGTGGAAATTAGGGCTAGACAAATAGGTGGCTACTCAGTCTGTGCTCATTTTTAGTTAAATAAAACATGTTTTTCTCAACCAGGAACAAGCCATTTCATTTTGTTTTAATGTTTTAAAATATTTTATGCAATGCAGGAGAACAAATACCAAACCAAAGTGACTGAATAGAAAAATGGAAATAGTAATTCTTTTTGAAATAACAAAATTAACTATTTCTTATCTACAATATTGGAGTGTTTGTGTTTTTACCCACAAAACTTTGCTGAGTTTTTTTTCACAGGAATCTGCAAATGCAACACAAATCAGTTAAATGCTTTAGCCAATTTGTCACTGGGGGTTTGTGTGGGCTTTTTTCTTTTCTTTTTTTTTTTGCCAGAGAGACGGTCAATAGGAAATGGCAATTGTTTCCACCACAGAGAAAGGAAGGGAAAAAAGCCCCAAACCAACAAACCAAAAAGCTTTGCAGACTGTAGTATTCAAGTGGCTGGACAATACTAGGGAGATACAAAGCTCCACTAGGTTGTTGTAGACAAGGTTCTGACATGACTGGGTCCCTCAGCAGCTGCACCCAGCTGCATGCAAACAGCATGGAGTCACCCACAGGACTTCCTGGGTGCTCCCTGCAGCCAGGCAGTGCCACCTATGGCCACCTCCAGCCTGGGCCTCCAGGGCAACTCCTGGACCACTGGGCAAACGCAGGCTCCACAGCCCAGACAGGGAACCAAGCAAGCCTTGGCCATTTGGGGTGTACCCCAGTGCCCCAGGTGTCTGGGAACTGATGCAGAATGACAAGACAGTTTTAAAGCTTGTGCACTACCTTGTATTTTGTGGATTGCCCTTAAAATCTCTGTCTGGCATCAAAAGTCTCCCATAGGTAGAATTTTTTGTTTGCTTCTGTTGTTTTACTTTTAAGCAGAAAAAAAAAAATAGGAGAGAAAGATAGAAAGAAAGAATCTAATGAGATGGCTACAGTTTAAAAGAAAATTAATCCCATCCAACTTGCATGGTCTAGATCTCTGCAGAAAATGTTAGTGACCTTGTAAGACAGAATTTTTTTCCCTCAGGTAGAGGGATTCATGCTCTCCTACAGTCACTGACTGTTTCCAACCAGAGCAGCTTCTGGGAGCCACCCAGAGGGAGAAGCTTAGAGAAATGTAATCAGTCGCAGCACCTTTGCTACCTCTGCAGTATCTTAAAGTAGAGGGTGGGGGAAAATCTTCACCAAAGTCCCTGGCCTTCAATTAAAGAATTCATATTGCTTTCCTCATTAGTCCAATCATCTGCTATAGCTATTTCCAAGCTTACCAGAGCAGAGCAATCCAATTTCAAGGCCAGTGCAGTGCAGGCAGGAGGGTGTTCTTGGGAGGAGCTATGCTTGTGTTGATACAAGGAGCTCGCTTGTCGGGCATTAGTCACTTCAATAAAACAATGTTGGCACACTTTTTGGAAAGAGGATTGCTCTGTGAAAGGGAGCTCTGTTGCAAAGCATCTCCCTGGCTTCCAAGGCCAGAATCACCTGCGAAGTGTCACTGGCACCAAAATGACTCAATTATTGGAGAACCTCCTCAAAGTCAGGTCTTGAACAAAAGGCCTCACAGTCTAATTCTCTTTGCTCATCATCTCCATTACTGTAGCTAACTGAGAGGCTACAACAGAAGTTTAAAGCAGCAGGGGCTAGGAGAAGTGAAAGTTTGGTATTCATCTGCTCTACAACTTCAGCCCTTAAGCATTTGCAGCAACTCAGAGTCAGCCACACTCCTCAAAAATGAGCCTGTTGTCTTAAGAATCTCCTGATGTAGAAGCTGTATTATCTTCTTTATTTCCTTTTACTGCTTCAGCTAAACGTTCTGTGTCAGTGAAAGTACAAACAGGTCATCATGAAGATGCTGGCAATAGCTCTTGAGCACAGTGCATGACTTTCACAAGGCAGTAAAACTTGTAGGGCAATGCACAGTATCTGTTTCTGTGCTATTCTTCATGCTAATCTGTGCTCGGGTTGCACAACATACTCCTTTACCAAAGCTCTTGATCTTAATTATCTGCCCTGAAAAATTTGTAGGCTTTTATCTCTATATTCCTCTCTATTTCCCTGCAGTTCTTTTATTCCATCATTAAAAGTAAAACCAGTCCTTTTTTTTTTTTCCTATGTCGCCCATCATTTTTATTGTGCTTTTCATATATTGCTTATTAAGTAGTTACCCTAGGGAGACCTCTTTCTTATTGGAACATACAAAAAGCTGTAACTGCATTTAACATTTGTGGGAAGAAGGAGGGAGGAAAGGGCAAAGGAAGCAAATTTAGACTGAGGTCACAGACATATATACATGTATGTTCAGTAATATGCCTCACATCATCTTCACTTCTTCTTCCAAAGGCAAAAATATATTCTCCCTTCTTTTCTCCTTATTCCCCAAATCAGCCTATACTGTTAAAAATAACGTACATGGACAAAGTTGTTGTTTTAGGAGCAACATCTATCTGGCTGCTGCTGCTGTGGGGCAGGGGAGAGACCAGATGACTTCTGAAGGTCCCATCTGCACTTGTTTTCTAAAATTGCTGAGAAAATAAACCCAAACTTTAGATTTAGGCATTCAGGCATTAGACTGAAAGCTGATGCCATATCAGAATAAACACCATTTACCCTACTTTGGGAAGAGTTCTAGTGTGCCTTCCACATTGATTATGGCTCTAGTAAGAACAAGCAACCAGACAAAGCTCATCAATATTTTCAGGAGACAAGAACAGCAATTCAAGATAATAAGATCCAGGCAGAAGAAATGCTCCTAAAGTCTCAGAGAAGGGACTGCTTGAATATCTTCACACTCTTGCTCTTGACTGAGCTCTGCTTCCAGCTGAACCAGCTGGCCTGGGCTTCCTGGGTCTAAACCAGCAAACAGCATTGTGAAAGGGCTGCCCCTGTTCCACAGCATGATTTGTGAGGGTTCACAGGTCTATGATCTCACAGACCTGTGAGGGAGCCCTAGATGGGATTCTCAGCAGGACAACAATGCCAGAACTTTTAGCTCTATAATTTAAAAAATACTCTTTTTTCTCACATCCTGGGTAGGTACCCTGCCCCTCAGACAAGAGAAATGGCCCCTCTCTGGAGGGAAGTAGCTATCATATTATTTATACAGAGTGGAACAGCTCCCAGAGGAGAGACTGAGACAGACAGGTACAAGAATACCAGTATAGCTAAGTGTCCAGGCATATTCAGCTGAGAGAGAAAAAACTAGTTCAGATCCTCTGAACTTCTCTTTCTATACATACAGACATACATGCATATATATGTTTATATATGCATGTGAAAATCCGTTCCTATGTATACGTGTACGTATGCGTATACGTGTGTTTAAATACGTCACTATAAATGAAAGAAAATTGTATGCACACACCTTTTATGTGTGTGTACACATACAACATACAGATGTCTCTCACATACACATCCTAAGATTTCCACCTTGGCCCTAGAAGCTTTGTAAGTATAAGTCAGTTTAATGATGCAGTCTTTCAAAAGCTTCAAGAATTTTAACTAATCAGAATCAAGTGTACACAAATACTCCGGTAGCTCGTCAACAAAAAGAGAAATTATACCTGTGCCTACAAGGTTCATCCAGTCTGCATTCTGGTGGTGCAGATGTTCTTTACCAATGGCGTTACTTGACAAGAAATTAAATCACATTATCTTATACTGCTTTCTCAGGGGAGAAATTACATGCCTGTAGAGTCCTACCCCTGAGTCAGTCTGGCTCTCTGGATGCTTTTAGCAACACCTGCAGGCCCTGCTGCACACACTAGTTCTAATAATGTAATCCTATTTGGAGGGTAATGAACAGGTCTACTTTCTAGGGAGTAGTATTTCTGTATGAAAATTTCCTCTCATTCATTTCAGAAAAGCTGTCTCTGATACAGCCTGAGTGCATGCAAGGGAGCAGCAAGATGCCTCACACCAGAGACTCTTCATCTCTGACTAGCAGCACTTCCTATGAAACACCAGCACTATCAGATCTCCAGCGACTCCTGTGGCTCAGAGGAGGGTCTGATAATCATGTGGACCAAGTCTGGCCAAATATCTACCTGGGAGATGCGTAAGAACACATGGTTCTATTGTTAAACTGTTATCAGTCCCTAAGAGGAGGAGGAAAAGTTGTGGTACACTGGGGAGCAGCTTCTGGGTCTTCAGGAATGTTTTTGTGATACAGGCTTCCAAAACTGGTGATGTAAAGAGCTTGGATGTCAGGAAAAACAAGGCATGCAAAATGGTGACTTACAGTGTGTCTGACTTGTTTTTTTTTATTCTTTGAGCCACCATGGGTTTGGCAGGGTAAAAATTATTTGTATTATAGACTAAAGTCCTCAAACAACCTATGCCAAATTTATGTCAATTCTGAGATGCATTATGTGGCCTGGAAGCTGTGCTCTAAGGCAGGAGACAAGATGCTAGTAGCCCTCACAGTCAAATAGGGGTAGCAAGATTAAGAGCCAGAAGGAGGAAGGCTCAAATGAATTGTACAACAGTGATCTTGGCATTCCAAATCCATGCTTTCTTTCAAAGAAGATAAAACTGAAAATATCAAACAGGAATTTTCATGCAAATACCTTATTCTTGTGACCAATAATATTTATTCCTATTTCCTTCCAATTTGACTGCTGCAGATTATCATTAGCTCATTTTCCCAGCTCCTCTTCCTCATGAATATATCAGTTAAGGTTCAGAATTCTGTGGAATACCTATAGTCCCAATTTATGGTGGGAAGTGGGGTTCACCTAGCTGGTGAACACAATGCATCCACTTCATGTCCAAACCAGGAACAAGGTGTTGCTGCATCTGTGTGAGTTCTCAGTCTTGAGACCAGGCACACTATCAATGAGAGATTAGCTCTAGAACTTCTTAAACAAATATTTAAAGGAAAATCTTGACTACTTCATACAGTAAACCATGTTCTCAGGGATTAACTGCTGGGAGGCATTTGCTTAACTGACAGTATCCCACTGGCAAGTCTGTGCTCCCACTGCTCTCCACACCCCCATATCACATTTTTCATGCACAAAGCACTATGTGCTTCTCGAAATTTGCTCCTCTGTAAGCAGGATGCAGTTCCTGCATCCTTCCATAGTGGGAGCAGGCACTAACTTTAAACCATGCTATTTTTGCAGAATGCTAGGAGCGTTGCCAATGTGCCCTTCATGTCTTTCAACAGGTGGGCTGCTAGGAGCAAAACTACACTTCAAAGCCTCAACATTACTCATATCCTTAATGCAGCAGATGGACCATATAGCATCAACACGGGAGCCAAATATTATGCAGATCTGCAAATAGAGTACTATGGAGTAGAAGCATTTGATGATCCTTCCTTTGATTTAAGTATCTTCTTCTATGATGCTGCCAATTTCATAGGCACGGCCTTAAACTCTTCAGGAGGTAAGAGAAAAGCAAAGATAAGCTTTGGGAGGAAGCTTCAACACAAGCCAAATGACTTTTCCTTGCAGTAACAGGCACCAACAGAGCTCAGAATCAGCATATGGTTCAAGGCAGCACACGTAGAACCACTGAGCAGAGGATGGAGAAGGGTGCCTATGCCATGTGCTGCAGGGAAGGTGGCTGTGCCAGGTCCCCAGGAGCTGGGGAAGACTGGCTGCCTGCAGCCCAGCATGGTGGAAAGAAGGGCAAGCTCTGCAACCAGAGTGTAGAGAGAAGGGCAGAGATTATGGCACTGCAGATGCTGCCCCATGGGCCCATCCTGTAGGAATCAGCAGGATGTGTGTGCTTCCACATGTCCCTCCCACCCCTCGCACACAGACGGGGGCTCCAGCTGGGGATCCTGCTCTGCTTGCTGCTCCAACTCCCTGTGGGAGCAGTGGCACTTCGGTGCTGGCTCGAATGCTTCACACGCTTAAGTACTTCACAGAATTGGAGCTTTATTCAGCCTGTCTATTAAGACTGAGAAGCAGCAGAAGTTAATGAACTAAGTCGAAAACTACGAGACTGACCCGCAGCCTGCTGAATTTTTGTCAGCAGAGTTTGGATTATGGCCTAGTTATCATAATTTCCATTTGTTCCAGAGTTTGCTCTGACTCTGACTGGCTGCAGGATCTGCTGCTTTCACTGGAGTGCTTTATTAAATCCTCAGTTACAGCTCACACTGGGCTGCTGAGATACAGTAAATTATGACTCCATTTTTACAGGCAGACTATCCCACAGAGTTTGTGGGACTTGCCAGTGATCACAGTCAGGGCTGGGCCAAATTTTTCTGCCAAAACTTGTTTTTTTCCACAGAAAACTATACTAACAAGTTTAGTCACAGAAAGCTTCTCCTTCCACAGAAAAGTTCAACTATTTTAATCTTAGGCCTAAATTAGATGCAGGAGGTCAGTTTGAAATACCACCTTGCCTGAGAGGTGATCTTCCTGAAAGCATGAGGGTCCACTAAATGTCACCATTGCTTTTTTAACTTGTTTCTAGTATTTTTTTCTCCTCCTTTGTCTTTTCCACTTTAGAAATGCTAAAGCACACTCACCTTGCTGTGCCTTTTTGTTTCTGCAGGTAAGGTGTTCGTTCATTGTGCCATGGGAGTGAGTCGCTCAGCAACTTTAGTGCTTGCCTTTTTAATGATCCATGAGAACATGACACTTGTGGATGCTCTAAAGACAGTGAGTGCTCACAGAAACATCTGCCCAAATTCGGGGTTCCTCAGCCAGCTCCGGGACTTGGATATTAAACTGAACGAAGAGAGGAAAGGAACCAGAGCATCTCTTACCAAAGGCCTGTGAGAGAGTATTGCTGAAAGAAAGAGGACAAAATCTTATTTCAGTTGCCTGTATCTCTTATAGATGAACTGCATTTATAAATTTAGGACACAAGTTTATGAGACACCAGGATGCATGTTATTAATAAAAGTAGATTTTGCTTGTTCTTTCTGTTTTGCAAAGCCTTCCTAGATTTATATTTATGATTGGTTGTATACTCTATCCTTCACTCTCCACCTTAAAACACTGGTGTCTGCTGGTTTAAAAGAAAAAAAAAAAAAAAAGTAAAAAAGAGAAAGAGATCAGGTTCCACTTCAGAAATAGCTGTGTTTCAGCAAGTAGTGAAGCTCATATCACTTTATGAAGTGTTAGGCTATTTGAGGTGAAAGATGCCATATTATTTATGCTACAGTAATGCTTAGAAGTTTTCTTATGAACCAGCCCCCCACCCCTTTGCTCCCTGTATCTCAGAGGGTTTGTATTTTGAGCCTTGAATCTGGCACTGGTTAGTTCTTGCTTTTACAATTGGTGGAGCTCCTGAGTTGGGGTAAGAGGCTCTTTAAAGGCAGAGAAGCTGGGAAACAACACAAGCCACTCTAAGAAATTATTCCAGGTATCTCTACAGTGTTTTCCTTTTGGCTGTTCATCAGAGCCTTTTTCCTCCATGGAAGTACGTTTCTGTGTGAGGGCATTCCAATATTGTTCATCTTCCATAGTAAAAATCATGGAGAAAATGCTGCAGAAAATGCTTCTAAAGAAGAACGTGGGTTCCCAGCTGAGGCTGGTGCAGGAAAATATTTGACGACAAAGTTCAATGCATCCCAAATTTGTCTGACAGTTCAAAATCATAAAACTTAGTATTTTCTTTCTTAAAAATAAAAGGTTATTAACATTACAACATCATATTCTGTGGCATTTGCTTTTGTGAGGTGGACTCAAGTGAAAACTGAAGACACACAGGAATGGCAAGGGAGGTGTTGACAGGCATCAGGCTTTCATCTTTGTGTCTCTGGGCCACCATAAGAGCACTCAATAGCTACTGTCATCTGATGGATCAGTGCTGCCTGGAAACTATGTGAAGCACATCTGGCTTTTGGTTCCCAGTGGACAAGCATTTGCAGCACAAAGCCAGCTCCAAAGCCAGCTGGGGATGGCAGTTTGTATTCCTAGTACCAAACTCAGGAATGCAGAGGCATGAATACTCCCCACCATGTGAGCTGGCTACTCAAAACCAGCTCATCAACAAGGGAAAACATTCCTTGCCATTTCCAGTATTGTCTACAAGGTTAATTTCTGCCTTCAGGACAGACAACTCAGCACCTTTTATAATGCTTTTAGGTGATACCTACATCTGCTCTGTGGGCCAGACTATAGGAGCCAGAGCACAGAGTATTCGGCACCGAGGACCTCATGCCAAGGTCATACCAAGGGCGTCTCAGGGGGTTTTACTTTGGACTAACCCTGTGGATTGGACAGCCCTGAGCAGCAGTAGAGAAGTGCTGGAACACTTCTTTGCTTTAGCTCCCTGCATAAAGAAACCTCCTCATGATCTCTGGGGCTGCTTTGCAAAGGCAAAAAAACTTAAGCAAGTAGGAATAGCCAAATTATAAGTATGCTTCAGACCTAAATCAAAATTTATAATGCAGGTTTCCGTCACCAATTAAATCTAACAAAGTGATTTAAACTTACAGAGCAAGTCAGGGAAAAAACCCCAGTGGAGCTGTCTATAGCGATGCCCCCAGCCTCAAGCACAA
>NW_008246060.1:11501693-11501999 GCF_000691975.1 Corvus brachyrhynchos
CTCCGCCCGTAAGGAGGCAGGAAGGAGCCCACCCAGCCATTTTCGGGCTGGAGCAAAGGGCAGAGCTGAGGATGCTGTTGCTGGGGGTATTACAGCATGCGGACATTAAACGCATTTCACAGGATACAAACTTACCGCGCTTTTAAAATACTTATTGGTACAACTGGGAATCTGCAGCTTACTCTGATGGTAAAAATACTGTAAGCACAGCAGAGTAACACACAGAATGCAACTTCTCATGTTGCGATGTCTCGCGCGCCGCTTTTCTCCCAAAAGCGCACCCCGCATCCCACCCCGCATCCCACC
>NW_008246060.1:11502376-11541055 GCF_000691975.1 Corvus brachyrhynchos
CTCCTCCACAGCTCAGCCTCGCCCGCTGCCTGCCCCGGCTCCTGCTGCAGGTCCAAAGAGGGTAGAGGAGTACGGGTTATAATTAACAGAATTAAAAATAGACTTTGAATAAACTGAACACCCGGAGAAGCTAGAAATTTGTTGTGCAGCTGGCACGTTAGGAGGAAAGTGAGTGGTATTATTCAAACAAAGGTAATCCAAGACACCGCAGCGCGGGAGCTTCGACTACCAGGCAAGTACTTTTAAGCTTGTTTACAAACCAACCCCCAGTGAAGTCAGCACCTGCACCGAGCAATCTAACCCCCCCACAGCCAGCTCCGCCAGCAGCGAGCCCCCGGCAGGGCCAGGCCAGAGCAGCGGCTGGGCCCTTATGCTCAGGAACTCCAATATTTGTGAAATTCGAGTTTGCTTTCCAGCTGGACTTACAGGCTGAGGATCTCTTGCTAAAAAAGATGCTTAAAAAAACAAACCCATTTTATTTAAATACCAATCTGGCTTGTATTTAAATTTCCTACAGCTCTATCTTTAAGATAATAGCTATGAAACACTGGATGTGGGTTTCCTTCCTCTCAGCTGATGTTCATAAGTCGATCCCGGGAAGGGAGAGACTGTCCAGCCAGTTACACTGGAGAAAATGTGAAACAGACTATGAATAAAATGGTGTGCAGTTCACAAACAAAACCTGGGAGAAACAAAATGAAAGAGTAAGAAGTTTGAGAGGAGAGTAAGGGGGGCAGGGAGGTGCAGGGTTTCTTTCTTTTTTTTTTTTTTTTAATACTAACTCTTTATAGTTTGGGGCATTTATGGATTATTTATAACTAGGATAGACTTTTCAGACAGAAATGGGATTTTTAATATCAGCAGTCTTCCTCAGAACATTTTTATTGAGGAAATATGCTTGTATGGCTGTGGAAGCCATTGTGATGCTTGGAGGAAAAGAGTACAGAAGGAGAAGACTGGGTTAAATTAATTCCTGCTAAATACCTACCAGCAGACTTGCTGTCTGTATGGGGAGCTAGAGACAGAATTGTACCAGGGTAAAAAGGATAGTGTGTCTATTTATAGTGCTGCCTTTAACACCATAGGAATTCAAAGGAAAACTCCAGCTCAGCACACAGTCTTCTCATCATCTTCTTCTGTCAAGATTAAATGGGGCCTGAGATCATTTCCCCTACAAATCCTTTCTAGGAAGGATCTGTTCCTTTGTGCAACAAGGAACTACAGTGGTACAAATCAGTCCAGAGGTCAAATCCTCACCCAGCCAAATGTTACCACTTTGGGTAGTCAGAGGAAGAGGAAAAAGAGACAAGCCTTACAAGCCTCAGCACTTAAGCAGGAAAAACCAAAAACATCTTGCCTGCCATGCATCCCTGCTCCCCATACTGTCCCCTGCCCTTCTTACACCAGGTATTCTGGGGCACTTGGAAACAAAAGGGTGTGTGTAGCCCCAGCACAATCCCAGTGCCAGGCAGCAGAGAGAGGAATAGGAACAGGGTACTGGCACAAAGTTGTGATCATTCATGGTGTCACTTAAGATGAGGCTCTTATCCTGTGTGCCCCTCTTGCCACTGCAGAACCATCCATCTCTGGGAAGGAATGGGCTCCAGTAGCTATGTGGAGCACCTATTTATCAGTTGAAATTATCTCTAATGTTCAGAATACAAATGAAAGCATCTTTGGAAAGGGTATTAGTAAAAACCTGACTGCCACTCTAAAAAAAAGGTAGACTCCTGGAGTCCCTTAGCTCCACTCTTTTAGCATCGTGGCATGTCAGATCTTTCCTTCTCATCTTCCACCTTCCAGTTTTTCTTTTAATAAGAGCTGCTTTTTTGTTCTTCACAAAGTACTACCTACTCTGTCTCAATGCTTCTCTTTTGTAATTCTGTTACCAAGCTGTCTGCTAGGTGGGGAGCAGAAGGTGCAGGACTTGGTGCTGCCTTTGAGGTACAGGTAATTATTATGTGCATCTGTTATTGTGGTTGCTGCCTCAACAGGTGGAAAACATGCTGTTCTCTGATAGATTTGCAGCACTCCATGCTCCTGCCTTGTCTTTTCTCTAAAGCCAGTCGTGTGGTGTTCCTAAAATAATAAACACAGCCTCACTGCTGCCACAAAAACCCCTGGTAAATATATTTTTATGGGAATGAAGTATTAAAGGATTTGAACACTTACTCACTGAAAGCAAAATATGAGCAGTAAGGTTGGGTAAAGATTCAAAGGCTGGTTTGCTTCCTTTCCCTGGGGCACATCAAGGCTGCACTGTTTGCGCTTTAGAGATGGATAGTGGGGAATTACTTAACCCAAAATGATGGAAACAATTCAGACTATAATAATATAGCATGAGAGTTTCTCATATTACATCTATTCCCCATACTGCTGGCTACATTCTGCCTTCAGATTCACGTGCACAACTCTTGTTGGAATCTGGAGGAACTGTATTCGAAGCCAAAATGCATTTCATTGTCTTTCTGAAGTCTCTCTGCAGTTTCATGGCTAAATTCTAAGCTCAAGAACTGGGAACAAAGCTTGTCTAAACATTTCCCAGTGTCTCTCTCTGTGAGATTCCCATCTGTTGTGTTTTATTTTGAATCTTCCTACTTTCCTAAAAACACAAAGCAGAAACACACATTTCCTCTCTCCTGGAGTGCAGGAGTCCCCTAATTTCCCAGCAGGTTCTCTCACAACATACAATGGATCCAAGTTTGTCTAAAAGTGCTACAAGCCCTTTGTGGAGTAGAAAGGGAGGAGACCAGAAATGTGGGCCAAGTTTCTGAGTGTTGTGAACAGCCCCTGCCCCCCAAAGGGACTACATTTCCTGTTTCCGCTCTCCCAAAAATGTCACCTGGGTTTGGGTTTCATTAAGAGAAATATACATTGCTCGAGTCTAGCAAGAGCCACAAAAGCTGAGTCTGACTTTGGGGCTTCACATTTGCTACAATAGCAGAGCAAATTAAATGGAGAGCATGTTAAGTGGGTTGGGAGATTGTTGTTGACCAACAAATCTTCATTAAGTTGCTGCACCAAGCTGTGCTGCACCTCTGATGAAGCTGATCATTGTTTCTCTTTCTATGTTTCAACTATTTCGCCACCAGGTTTAAGAGAAATTCAAACTTGCTTGAGGTCTAATTAGAAATAAAACACGATATTAATCCATCTTGCTCCATACATGCACCCACTTTGGAGGTGTTGGTGCATCTTTCAAATAGGCCAAGCTTCACTCTGTTCACCACCCATTATTTACTGCCTTGGTTTTGATAGCTCTTTTACTTACTGCCAGTGACTCATAGAGACTTTGTTCACTGGTTTATGTTGACTTTCTGCATCACCAGATGTTTCAGTTCAAGAGTTGCCAGCATGAACCCCAAGAGTTCATATAGCTCGCACCTCCCAAAAGCTAAGCCTGTGCCCAGAATAACAGGCTTTCACAGGACTAGAGCAAAGTCCTGTTCTGGTGATGTTTTTGAGTGAAGGGAGGCTGCCATAACTGGGGACTCTGAGAGCCTTCCCTGCAGACCACTACAGAAATATGGCTCCATAGGTATAACTCAGGTGCCAAGTTACTCTGCTTTATGGGCTTTAAAAACACTCTGTCCAGTTTAGGACAGAGAGGTTTAAGGGAGAAAGTACAAAGTAAATATGAGAAAGTACTCAGCAGCACTGAGCCTGCAGGATCCTCTGCCCCAGACTGTCTTTGCCATAAGGGAAGAAACAATTACTCTTTTAAGTATAATGCAAGAAACAAAATGTCCATGCAAATACAGCATAAATGGGGAAGTTAGCTTTCAGTATTATTCTTTGACAGATACCATTTATGGTGGCCAAACTACTTGTTGGTCATGGAGCTTGGCCATACCCTATACTGTGTTGTCCTCAGAATCAGATAACACTTGAAAAATTCAGATGGCCCTCAACCTTTTCCATGTAGAAAACATTGATTATTTGGGTTTATGCAGTAGCACCCCAGCACACAAACTTCTGGGTTCCCAGCACTTGGGCACTGCAGCCTCCCCTTCACAAAGGTGCCTGTTGTGTCCCAGGTAAGACTGAAGAGTGCAAACACAACGGCTGCCTTCTAATGGGATATGATTTTTTTTTTTTTTTGTATTAGAAGTTACCTGTTTTCTATGCTATTGGAGAAAATATGTTCTGTTTTTGTAGTGGGTGATCTATGACATTTGAGGGCACAAATTTTTAGCTGCTAGTTTGTTTTAGAAAGATGGTTAAGAGTTAGCCTGGAGGACAAATGATCAGAAATACCTATAATCCCAAGAGCTAACACAATTGCTGGGAAATTCTAGACCTCAAATCAGCTCTGCTACAGAGTATGATGAATTCCTATTTTTTTCTCTTCCACAGACTTAGTAGCAAGACTTTACAATGAGAAGAAAGCAATTTGCTTAGCTGACTTGGGATTTCATCTCCTTCCGTTGCATCTCTTAGACTATACACATATCAGCAAGCAAGCCTCAGCTGTGTTCAGTCTAACTCTGACCTCTATCTTGATTTACTGGTTTTAGTTCTCAAATAGTATATTACGTTATAACTCAAAGGATCTGATTAGAACTAGCCAGTATTTTAATGATTTATGAGGGGCATCTGGAACAGCATCGGTAGAATACACATTGTGTCACTGCTGTAGGAGGATTCTGCACTGATCATACCAGCATGCTCCAAGACAAGAGCGTGTCAAATTCCCATAAGCCTTAGTTCACAAACTTGATCTGACAGGTGGCCAAGCTTGCACTAGGACTGACCATAGTTCTCATGGTGGGAATAAAACAAAACATCTGGATTGCTTCTAGCCATTACGAGAGGATTTCCATTCCTTTCTATTGTTCTATTTCTATCTTGCAGTGCTTAAGAAGGTGTTTATCCTTCCCAGTTTTGTAGCCAGAAACCTGGGCCACAGGAACTTGCAATCAGCTCTGTGGTTTATCTTTCTGCCAGAAGTCACTGGTGCAAAATACAGGCTACTGGAACTAACCTTCCAGACCTCTCCACATCCTGCCATGGCTATCAAATTGCTAGCAAGGCTTAGATCAGAGAGGCTGGGATGTGAGAAAGATAAAGAGACAATTAGACAGCACAGTTGGTTTAAAGCCATAATGTCACTGCATTTAATAAGAGATCATACTATTATTTTTTTAAATAACTGTAAAAACAGGACTTTGCAAGCTCAGAAAGAAGGGTATCAAGAGAACAGTGATAAAAGGGTTTCTTGTCCTTGTTTTGATTTTATGTGTTCTGAATTTTCTTTTGGGCATTGAAGCCAACATCTGCCAAAGCATTCCTAAAAAACCTTGCCCACCAGCGTGGAAGTCCAACCTTGATGGTTACTCACCTCCTATTGTAAGCTGCCTTTCACTTGCTAGAGGTGAGTAAAAGCTTTTGACCCACATTAAACCCGAGGGCAACTCTTTATTCAGGTCCAGCTATTGCTACCAGTGTTTGGCAGCACTCTGCCCCTGGACTGCCTCCCAGCTCAGACTTGTGGAGACACGTAGGAAAATCATCAAGCTTAACTTTACCATCTCCACCTGTGTGGTGGGAACAGCACTGTTCCTCACAGGATCACTGTAATAAAAACTATGAAAGGCTTTCCAGTGCCCAAGAAACACCAGGGAATCTTGGCTGCCTACCTCCTGCTGTTTCCCATCTTACTTCCTAGCAGGTTACTCAAGCCTCCTGCTATGCCAGTGTCGGGGCTATGTGTCTGCTGTCTCGGGTAAATTGG
The DNA here is from genome assembly GCF_000691975.1 of Corvus brachyrhynchos. Classification (NCBI taxonomy): domain Eukaryota; kingdom Metazoa; phylum Chordata; class Aves; order Passeriformes; family Corvidae; genus Corvus; species Corvus brachyrhynchos. Next base: position 11,508,111 of record NW_008246060.1, read on the forward strand.
GTAGCTGAGCTGTCTTTGTGGTGCTGGTAGAGACCACAGGACAAGAACAAAGAGCAGTGAAAACTCTAATGCCCTCCAACAGAAGAGACACAACAAAAAAAAAAGAAAAAGCGGCAATATATTGTTTTTAAGATAGAAGAACATACCAGAGCTAGTCACAGGGGAGAAGGGCTTTGCATTGTGCCATCCTTTTGGTTAGATCCTTGGGGCAGAAACCATTCATTTGTAATGGAATTCTTTGAATTCTGAAGCCTGATGTTTTCAGTTCTGGGCTGGAGGACACTGCTGTATTAGTTATTGTTAACAGCAGCCTCATTCACCTTCAGATGTGGGCTCCTAAACTCTCTTGGGCCACAGGAAGCTGACCCAAGGGACTGCATTGCAACTGGGGTTTTGTGCAAGGCACAGCACAGGAAATCCTTGGCCTCTAAACCTTGTCAAAGCAAGAAAGAAACATGACTTCGGATCATTTAGGAGGTGACCTGGGAAAATTTGACAAGGCTAGATTAAGAATATGCGACATGGAGTAAATCTGAAGAATAAAACCATGCTGAGAGACTGGAAACAACCCCCAAGGGACACTTCGTCCTTCTTTGAGCAAGCTCGATGCAGCACACCCAGCAACCCACCTGGCTTTCTCGTATTTGGTTGGATGTGTGCGGTCCAAATCAACACCCCTTACATAGCAGACTGTATACAAAAGAGTGTAGGACTTTGGCTGCGTGGCAGTCACAGTTTCACCCCAAACGGCCTTGGAGATGGAGCAGAGAATGTGTCTGTGCTACAGAGTGAACAGGCTCTATCTCCCACACAGTAACAGTGTGAGGCTGAACCACATCACCACAAAGGTGAGCCTCCAGGCCACCAGGTCTGCATCAGAGAACAGACTCAGCACATTTCAGGCCATCTGTCAATAAATCCCAGCTTGTACCTCTCCCCAGGGTCATGCTGTACTAACGGCATCCAGTAACGAGAGCAACACACGCTCCCTGCAACTGCAGGCTGCAGATATTGGTAAAGCATTGCTATAAGCCATGAAAAAGCAACTAGGATTTGTGTTGTTCAGGGAGAGTGAGGGCTTTGGAGTAGTTGTACCAAAAAACCAGTGTCAGCCAGACAACCCAGCTGGTTCCGACTGGCAGCTCCAAGAGGAAATCAAAGCGGCACATGTTGCTCCTGATTTAGAGCAACCTGCATCAACTTGCCAGCCTGTCTTTCAGAAATGTTTCATCCTTCAATTTTTCAGTAAGCTTCTGAGGGTGCTTCTAGGAGGAAAAACGGAGCTTACCAATTCAGAGAATACCAGTTTTCACCCCCAACATGTTATTGCTGGAGGCAAGAGAGATACAGTGATGTAACAATTCTTGAGCCCAGAAGAAGAGCCAGCCTTAACATAGAACAACTAAATTTTAGGTGAGCTTGTCTTCAAGTGCAAGCATAGTGATATCAAGAGTATTTCATAGCATGTCTAAGAGCTGTTTAGTGCTATAATGCTATAGATTGGGATTTTTACTTTCTCAAGAAGTAGGTAGTGAAAAATGTCAGTACTGAATGGAGGAAGGAGTTAAGAGTCTGTCAGAACTGACAGTGAAGTCTAATGGCTGAAGTTGATTGCAGGAGAGGACACCAGCAGTGATATTTGATGTAGGAGCAGTAGCTTGGCCAGGAGCTAGAGAGGTTGTCAAATATGGGCATGGTGCTGCAGTCACAAATAGCATGAAGATGTGGTAGATGCGTTTTGGACCAGCTACTGTCTTTGGGTCATATGAAGTGTGTCTGGTGGTCTGCCAGATCAGGTTGGGTTAATGGATGTAAGGAGGCACTTGGCAGGTAAGAGCAGAGGTACCAATGGGCTCCAGAGGGCCTAGTTTTGCAGCTGAACTTCCATGCTCACAGCCAAAAGCCACATCTTTGCAGAGACTAGGGCTGGAAGGGAACCAACTTTGCTTTACTTGCTTGCCAAGAGCCAAGTTCAGGTTCTTAGAGCTCTACAGTGCTCTTGCTCCAGCTGATGATTTCATGAACACCTAGTGCTGGGAGGAATGCAGCTCCCTGCACAGCCTTAAACTCAGTGTTCCCTGCATATGCAATGACATCATTGCCACCTGAGGGCCCAAACTCTGGTCTTGGCAGGTAAAAGCCTTTTGGGTCAACTTATATTGGGGTTCTTGCTCTCAATGCATATTTATGTAATGATTGCTGGATGGCTGTAATTAAATGACTGTAAAGCACTACCTAAAATGCACCAGTAATAAATTCTTAGTAGTTGATGCTATAACAAGCAGTTACACAAAAAAATATATCGTAACCTGCAGATTGTTAACAGTGTCTGGGCCTGTTTAATGCTCAGCTTTAAATAGTTACAATGCACACTATTAAAAGGGCATGTAAAATTTGTAACTAGTAAATAAAAAGTCCAATTCAGAAACAAAATATACCCAAGCTTCAGTGGTGAAGAGGCCACAGAAGAGCTTGGGATGGATAAACTCTCTCTCATCTCTACAATCCTTCTGGTGGTGCTACCTATCAGCCATGGTTTCTGTAAAGCATACTCCATGTGCATTCCTCTACCTGGTACAGATTCTGTCCACGACTCTCTCCTGGCTCATAAACATGGTTAGGATCACACTTACATTACAAATATGCCACTAGGTACAGCAACCCATGATTTTTCATTTTGTGAGGAAGGGATGGGTCAGGGAAAATTAATTTTGCTGCTCATATTTTTCACTTCTCTTATCCACTCAAAGCTTCTGTGTGGGCAATAACTCTACAGAGTTGGTTTCCCATGGCTAAAGAATAAAATAAACATACATTCAAGACCCAGAAGAGTTAGCAAAATCAGCAGGTGGTCGAGTTTTGCACACTTGGTACAACATGGCTGCACATCAAAGGATGGCTGAGTCTGTCTAGCCACTGTCAGGAACTGCACACATGGCTGGTAAATACAAATGTACTAACCAGCTGATGACAAGAGAATATTTTATGCTACAGTCACAGAAAAAAACTCAGAGGCCACCCTGCCTTGGGGCCTGCATGCTAATGTACATCCTGAAACAGTCAAGACCATCAGGTCTGAGAACTGCAGCCTGGCCCACTGACTTGCTATGAAAAAATTATACATTTTTGAGGCTTCTGAGGCTTGGAAATCCATAACATCAGTGGAAACTGTGGTAAATTCAGCGTATTTGAGAACCAGGATGGGTCGATTAACTTCTTTGCTACATTTGAAGAGTGCATTGCACCAAAAATGTAGCTGTTGATTTGCCTGGATGGCACACAGAGAAATTTTACTTGGACAGAGGGGAAGCATCACAGTTCCTCTAAAGTTAGGACAGAAGATGTTTGCCAATGCAATACTGAGAGAAAGAAAAATCAGATGTTTTTGCCTTTTTTGTGCTGCTCAAGGCTGTTCAGTACAGAGATTAGTCTGCTCCTCAACACAGGCCTTGCGTGGTCTGTGGAGAGCAAGTCCACCTAATAGATCTTGCCAAGTCCCACCAAGTGGGTGCCTTGCCCTAAACGTATAGCTGGGTTACAGTTGTGGGTCTGGAAGCCTCTACTAAATTTGGAAGTGCTGTTCAGATTACATCCTCCAGCTGCTGGAGAGATTTTCTTACAAACAGTTGGCTACTCAAATACCTTGTGCCTCCCTAGACACTTCCTCTATCAGCTTTCAAGTCCAGCCAGCCCTACCTCAGTCATTGCTGTGTTTGATTCATACCATCTATATCTCGTACTGCTTCTAGCAATTGATAAATTACGACTCCAGCGAGACTATTGGGTTAAACGCTAAGGAAGGAAGAATGATGACAGTAATACTTGTCATTTGTGTGGCGATGTAGCAACACAAAACCCTCTCTCAAACATATGTTATCTTGGAGGAACCTTTCCAGGGGATAGGCTTGCTGAGAAATGTTTATGGCTTTTGAATACCTGATAGGCATGAACTTGACACGACCTATTTGGCCAAGCCCCAGGCTTCAGCCTAGTCTTTTACCACCACAAATCAGTCTATCTGAAGTATAGTCAGACTCATATCTTCACTGGGATGGCAAGGTTATAGCACATAGCAGCTTGAGAAAACACAGGATGGAGGCTAATTTGTTTTCAGGATTTAAAGACTCAGAAATATCTTTACTTACATCATAAGAAAATGGCTATGTTCTACCCATACAGAAAAGCCAATATAGGCCCTGGGATGATTAGTATATTTGACACTTGATTGAAATGAGAGCATTGACATCCTTATATTATATGCAGATCCCTCCTTTATCCTGGCATTGGAAAATGCAAGTTAAAGCAGAGGTTGTAAAGGCTTTCTACTAAATATCCTAGACACAAGAGTTGGTCTTTTCCTCCTGATTTACCACAGCATCATGCTGCAGGATTTTCTGTTGCTTCATCTCAGCCTTCATACCATCCTCTGAATTTGATCTCGGATCAATGTAAAGTCAAATTGTCAAATTACACTGACTTTTCCTTTTGTTGTTTAGTTAAATATTGTGGAATTGGAGAAATTGGATAAAAGGTGGCATATGTTTCCAAGGACTGAGACACCTGTAAAGGAACACCTGTCTCTAAAGGCCTTCTCCTCGGCACCGCACTGAATAGCACTCATTATGTTACAGATAAAGCTTTAGTCACTGAATTAACTGAATCCCAACCAAAGAATCCACAGTATATGCAGTCCATAGGGGCATTCACTGCTGGGCAGATGGGAATCCTAAACAGTCAGGAAGGAGATGATATCTGAGACCTCTCACAGGACCACTTTCCTTTCTTCATGGGATAGTTGATACATAAGGAACCATTGACCTGGCTGCTCTCATAGCCCAACTGCAGCAAAGCCACCAACACACATCAGTCCAGGGGGGTGGCTACAGGTGCAGGCAGGGATGGAGGCACAAACAGCTTGTGTCATACTCTGGGTCACTGCATCATCAGAATGACGTGCTTGCAAAGGCCTCTTTGATTGCAATCCTCCTGCTACCTGTAATTAAGGAAATTCTATTGCATAGTTCAGATACAATTACAGTTGCAGTACAAACCAATTCAAAATTAATATAAATATAATGGTAAAACTTCTCCTAAGTGATTGAATAATTACCATAATACATCTCCAGCAGAGCAAAGATCAGGAATGTTTCATGTCATCGTCATTCAGAAACCAGCATTTTAAAATTGTATTGCTCGTTCATACAACACACATCTCAGAAACAGATCCACTACAAAGAGTCAGTGTAGAGGAATTGAGCTGAGAATCATTAAAAACATTTTTTTTAAATGAACAGCCATCACATTATTACATATAATAATTTTCCTTTCATACTAAATTTTTTTTAATCTATCCATGTTCCTTATAAAACATTACATAAAATTTTAATCATAGCATTGTTCTCTTTAAACATGTGCATTTCAGTAATGACACTTGGATGTATAAATTTAGTGAGTTAAGATGTTAGACTGCTGCCAGAACTGAGTAGTCATTTATTCAGAAAAAAAATTATCTTGTTTTTCTGTTTGTAAATTTTCTATGGAAAGCTATTATTTTTTCAGTGCATTCATTATTCAGCATATTAGTTGAATAGTCCTACTGAGGCTTCTTTGCTTTTGAATCATTCCCAGCCTGTTAGTTGCAGTTTTTTCACATTTGAAATTTGAATTCCAGTCCTTCCATTTTTTTGGACATAGTGTTTACACAAACTGGTGCTATTCTCCTGTTAAAAAAATGTGACCAGAAGGAAGATGAAATGAGTTTTGTACACACCATCAGCAGTTCACATCTGTGTTTCAACAGGAGTAAATTCCTTAGCTATAATACAATATCCATGTGAGCACAAGCTGAAAGTCATCTTAGGAAAATTCTGAAGCAGTCCCATCTTACAAAGACCATTATTCCACAGCTTTCAATATCCATGTAGCACATGGATATTGAAAGCTGTGGATACATACAACATGTAGCCTCCTTTTGCCCAGCCTATGCAGTTATGTTCCCTTCTAGAAACAATTTCAACAAAACAACACAAAACAGTCTTTGAAGGAGCACTTTTCCTTAGGTGTACTATACGTCACAGTTATCTGCCCAGCTCCTGTGAGGCTTAGGAAAGCAAGGCTGACAGCAGCCTTCAGTCCTCTGAGGTAATAGGAAAATCAAAGTATTTATACTGTGGACAGGGTTAGAGAAAAGGATAACAGGCAGTACTGAATAAGAAAAAACCAAAACAGTTTAAAGCGACTTTACAAGGAGTGAGAAGTGCCCTAGAGTGGTCATTAGCCATGCTGCAAGGAATTAGGTACATCAAAAAAGGGGAACATTTGTTGCAGATATTATGAGGCGGGAAGGATTGGAGGAGGCTGTTATTCTTGAAAGTACTTAATGAATTGGCAGATGGCCCTGTGGTCAGGGCACAGGAAATCCAAGTCCCATTTCTGCCGCAGACCTCCTGTGTGGGATGAGAGAAGTGTCCAAAATCACCAGCAGGAGACAGGCAGAGCTGGCACAGGGGACACTGGGGTGGCCAGTGTCAAAGCTGCGATCAAAATCAATGGGAGATGCCTGTTCCAGTAGGGAATTCCTCCATGCCTCCACTTGCATAAAGCCAACCAAAATGGACAAGAACATCTGCTTTTGTTTTCACAGTAAAAGCTGACACTGGAGGAGATAAGCACATTTGGGAGGGAAGCACATTCTGCAGTGGAGACCTTTGTAATGCTCTCTTAACAATGCAAGACCATTCTGGGAACATCACTTGGTGAAAACTTACTGTATCCAAGAGGCCAAAGCTGCCATGAAGGTGGCAGAAGAAGGTGTACTGAAATAACAGAGGGCTCCTCCTGGCAACTAGGTGGCAAGGCAGATCACCCCACATGCAGGGCAGAAGGATGACTTCTAGGGGCCACCTTCTGTAGCCTAACTCTGACACTTTCCTCCTTCTTTTCTGTGGATATTTCAGGGAATTAGTTGCTCCATTTGCCCTTCAGCAAAGCACTGTATTAATATGAAGGTGCAATGAGCTCCCAAAGCAGGCTAGCCTTCAGATCCTCTTGCTTGGTCTTTGTGCATGCAAAAAAAAAAATGTAAACTTAGAGCTAGAGAAGATACGTGGATGGGAAACGAGGAGAACATTTCACCACAGGTGGTGTTTGAAAAGAAATCATCAATGAAGGTGCTTGAACTTAAAAACCCATTTGATAACGATAGATATGTTCAGCAGAAAGATCCAAGATTTCAGGTTTGCTGTCCTGGACTGTTTTACCCCAAACCACCCCTCAAATCATTTATGTAGAAGATGTGCTTCAGGCAGTGCCAGAGCAAGACTTGGACTCACTGACTACAACTTCAACCATGTCCAAGACAGGTGCTTCTGTTTTAAGGCTCATGAGTTGACAGATTTCCTACGCTAGAGAAGATACGTGGATGGGAAACGAGGAGAACATTTCACCACAGCTGGTGTTTGAAAAGAAATCATCAATGAAGGTGCTTGAACTTAAAAACCCATTTGATAACGATAGATATGTTCAGCAGAAAGATCCAAGATTTCAGGTTTGCTGTCCTGGACTGTTTTACCCCAAACCACCCCTCAAATCATTTATGTAGAAGATGTGCTTCAGGCAGTGCCAGAGCAAGACTTGGACTCACTGACTACAACTTCAACCATGTCCAAGACAGGTGCTTCTGTTTTAAGGCTCATGAGTTGACAGATTTCCTACTATCTATGTAATGCAGATGTTTGGCTCATTGTTAGAACATACCAAAAAGAAGTTGAATATTTTCTTAGAACTCTGGGAAAAATATAATTTCTATTCCCATCTGAAAAAATCCTCCCAACAGTTCAAAGCTACAGCTAACGCTGTAGAGAAGCCACTATTTCAAAAGAAATGTACCGTATGGAAGCAGAGTAATTCCAGAGATAAAGTGATGCCTAAAAAAAGTGTTTCTTGTAACTAAAGTACTTGCTTCAAGATTAGAAATGGGATAGTTTGTGAAGGGAACAGAGAGGAGAGGTATGCAAATTAAAGAACTTATTAAAAAAATTAGTTAATGTTCATATGAGTGACAGCTGGAATCATTGTAACTCATCCAGATTTTTCTAACATGAGCATTTGTCATGAGGACAACCAGTATGGCCAGTAAATACCATTGGAAAGAACCAAACTACTGCTTACAGAGTTTTCCCCATTGAAGTAGACAGTTAATAGCTAATGACTAATAAGTGAATGACTTACTCTACTCAGTCGAGATCAGTTTGTTGAGGAAATTAGAAGACAAATCAGATTAAGTATATGTAAAGAAGCCCAAGTTACCTGGTTAAAGGAAAACTTCAGCATACCAAATTAATACCTTGTTTCTACACCCTTTGAGTAGATACATTTACACAAGATGTTCTCCATAGCATTACCTCTTTCCATGTCAAAGCAGAAGTCGTGCTGGCGTATCAAGGGCTGGGCTTTTTCACTGTGCTAATAATAGCGTTTAGAATTCCAGACAGTAGCAGGAACTTCCCCATTCCCTATGAAGAAAATAATCTTTAAAAATATAATGAAGTTTTAATCAACTGTTCGAGAAGGTGAGAGGAAGAAAGGGGGCTGTCAGAAATATCTCTGGCTGGTGGTGAATGTCTGCCCTCCCCTTTCAGGATGGCCTGGGACTCCTTGTGCAGCCAGGACTTACGGCGGCCCAGGATAAGAAGTGCCTCAAGCTGGATGCCTGGCAGTGGGAGCAGCGCTGGGACACCATCCCTGGAGGAGCTGCGGCACCTGCTCTGCACACGCACACACCCCACAGGGCATGTGGATGAAGTCTGGCCAAACCTTTATGTGGGAGACCTGTAAGAGACAGGAAGGGCTGAAGGTTATTGCAACTCTTCCCCCCAAATCTTCCACTCTTTATATAAAAAAAGAGAGCTAGGCACTAGTCTGGGGACCTCTCACAACAGGTCTAAGTGTTGAACAAGACTGAACTGTGCATAGGATGCTATAGCCCAGAGAAAACGTATCCTAACTAACTTAAGAAGAATATTCCCCATCCTGGTTTCTACTCCTGCATTAGTGCAGGAGTCACACACTGCAACAGCCCACTGAAGCTGTGGCATTGCTACTTCAGGCAGTCATGCCAGAGCTGGGTAAAACAGCATCAAGCTCATTTTCTCCTCACTTTGCCAGGTGGCATCAGTCCCTGAACTGATGAATGCTCAGCAGAGGTGACTTGGTGAGAAAGCCCTTGAAATCAGAAAACCCTTAGCTTGTGCAGAAATATCTACCACCACCACCCTTTATCAGTTGAGAACCATCTAAACATATGTTTGGAAAAAAACTGAGGGAAATCTAAGAGTCAGTTTCTTAACAAGTCACTTCTGTCTCAAAGCATTTTGATGGACACTTTAGACCTGATCAACCTGTCAGAAAAATAGCCACTACCACTTCCTGCAGTTGTAACAAACTCACCATCAGCAGCGTGTTCTTCCCTGCATTGCAATGCAGCAAGCAAATATAATTCCCCATCTTTCTTCCAGGTATGTCGCTCGTGACAAGGCACAGCTGAGCCGCATGGGCATCTCCCACATTGTGAATGCTGCTGCCGGGAGATTCCGCATCAACACTGGGCCCAAGTTCTACAACGACTTGCCTGTGGATTACTATGGAGTAGAAGCAGAGGACAACCCAAACTTTGATCTCAGCATTCACTTCTATCCAGTTGCTCAGTACATCAGAGCAGCATTGAATTCCCCAAGAGGTAACTAGACCATCTGTGCATGTTGCATATCTTCTGCATAGCAGACAAGCAGGACAAGTTATCAAATATTATTTGACATAAACCAACCACCTGCACATGGTAAGAATGGAGATACTCAAACCAAGTAGCATCCTACCTGCCTCCTGAACTCCTACAGTGAGTGGGAGTTCTCCTGTTTCCCTGAAACAGGGAAGGATGCACTGAACAGCCTTTTAAAAGGGTTCTCCCCATGCCTAGTGTTAATCATGAGCAAAAGACAAAATAGCAAGTGTCCTTTGTGACCTACAGGGATACACTGACCTGGGAGGAGGCACATTATTTGATCTTTTCAAATTAGTGATGGGATTTAAAATAAAAGACAAGCGCAAGCATCATATTTGAGTAAAAAGATTCAATTATAATGCTACAATCTGTGCAAGTCCTACAGGCACAGAATAGGGAAGAACTTGCTAGAAAGCGGTTGTGTAGAAGGGAGCTTAAGCAACACCACCAGCCAGGAATAATGTCATGCTGTTGCTAGAAAAAGTATAACTTTGAAATAGAAAGACAGCCCACAAAATCCTCAGACTCACTAAATGCATGCCAGGTACAACACCAGAGGCTTGGGGCTAATGGGGGATCATTACTGCTAAGGGCAAGCCTTCACAAAAGCAAGTCATTACTGTGCCACAAAACTGTATCGATACTACTCAAAAGTAAGTGATTTATTAAGAGAACAGTTACACACTCAGCAAACTGTTTTGCTTGCATCATGCTGAGCTTTAATTTCGATCAGGGTCCTAAAGTACTAACTACCCAGCTTAATTATATGCATTAGTAGATCTGATCCATACCAGATTAGCCAGGAAGGAGAGACACAGTAACTGCAAGCAGTGTACCTTCATGGTAGGTACCTCTGTGTTTCCTGCTCTTAGGAGGGCTTGATCTCTCCTGTTAGAAAATACTTGCCTTTGTGCAATTTAGGGCTGCATTTGGGGAATTTGGATTTTCACCCATTTCTATTACAGCATATGCTATTTGCAATTGAAGTCATTATTGGCAGTGCTCCACAGAAAGGTAAGATCCAAAATCTGTTCACATGTGTGTAAAAGCAAAGTACCAAATCAATTGACAAAAGACAGAAAACAACAGATGAATTGTGGAAGCCACAATAGCAAACAAAACTAGTGCTTTACAAAATGCATACCGAAAGACTACGTTATGAATGCAGAACAAGTTACGGCTCAAGGCATATTTATCCCTACTCCCATGCTTTTAATATTGCTTTACTGAACTCCATATGGAAGCAGGGTTCTGGGAATGGAGACAAGGTGAAATTTAATCATACGCTGTCCAGCTGTTGCTGACATTCATCATTTTGAGAAAAGTGCAACAGTTTAGAAAATATATAAACAAGATGTTCTGGAAGCATAATTTCCTGAGGTACAGAAATTTAGGAGCTAAATACCCATGAGCTGTGCAGGGATGACACAGGGAGGGAATTTTTACTCACATCATTTAGAAGAAAAAAAATAGTGTTTATTATAAGCAGTGAAGTTGAACAACAACAAAAAAATACACCACGTGACAAGAGGCCTGTCCATATTAAATACAGGATGTAACAAGGTACTACTGTTTGGTTGAGAAGTCATTTAAGACTACTGCTTAACTATTACAAGCAAATTCAACATTTTTTTTTTTCTTTAATGGAAATATATTATCCTTTTTGCCTAAGAGGATAAGTCAAAGTTAAGACTGTATGAAGCACAAACATATTTAAAACTATGAATCAAGTACTCCTTAGAAGTAGGTAAGAACTATTATTCCGTCGTGCTTGAAAAACAATTCTGATGCCTTCTACCATGAGTCCAGAAAACAGCCTAGACAGATTTATTCCAAATTTCTACCTTAGCTGAACAGAATATTATCTTTGGTGATGTAAGGAGTTTGTTTTTAAGGCAGTTTCTTAAAACTCAGGTGCCAGAGTGTGAGCAAAAGGAAGCAGAGGAGTGTGCACTTCCTTGCTCCTAGCTGGGAGCTGTTCCAGTCACAGTGGTCAATGGCTGCATTGCACCCTGACTTCCTTCATTATTTTTGTTGCAGAAATTAGGAAATACATGCACAACTATATTGCAGCCATGCCATGTAAGCATTATTTTATGATCCCTACTTCCTTGGCTGCCTTTCCTTCAGCACAGCCTGGCTGTTTCTTTGCCCGTTTAACAGAGCTGTTTGGGAAGGCTCAGACAAGAGCAAGCAGATGCACAATCTGTCCCCTTCCCTACAAGGGAAAACACTGAGTTGGGAAAGTATTGGCCTTCTCCCTCATGTTCAAGCTGGAAGGACAACACCTTGAATATCAATTTTGACCCTTTGCATGGCCACCTGTGCAATTTGCATTTCTCTGGAGTGCAGCTAAATGTAAAGTAAATCAGCAGGGTTTTGTAAAGTCTAACAAAACTGGGAGGGAAAGAGAACTTGATGAAAGCATGTCATGAAAACTATTAAACTAACACTGTGCTGAGAGAAAGATTCCCAAGTAAAGAGCTCGGCCTTTTATTGACCTCTGAACATGTTTAAAACAGGCAGGTTAAAATCACCCTTTAACATCTTGAAATGACAGACTCTCTCAAAGCCATTTCCCTTCCTCCACTTTAGCGGAGCAAATGAAAAGCTGGGCTCCCTCCCCTGTCACCTTCTTGTTGGTGGGAGTTACGAAAGCTGCTTAACTTTGGAGAAAAGGATCCTCTTGCTTGACTCCATCGTAGGTGCATTACATCAGTCTGACCTCCCACTCTGCAGCAGATGACAGCTCTTACCTGCTCTGAAGGCGTGGGAAGAAGAGACATGCCACTATTTAAAGCTCTCTGTAGGCTTCCTGCTATTTTCAACTGTGACAAAACAGATACTGGATTAATCAAGAAACAGACAGTGGATTCTGCACCTGGCTAAAACCTAACAGGAGATGAGAAAATCGTGGAAAGAGCCCCTAGGGCCCATTAGCCCAGCTGAGCTCTCCCGCTGAGCAGAATACTTCTGCTGGATCCAGTGGAGTGAGGGCAGCTGAGACATTCACTATGGGTGACAGATCTGGAGCCTCATCTTAAGCCAAATTGAATCCATCCTGCAAGAAAGCAAGGGCTAGTTTAGGACATTTAGCTCATTTAATGATGATTAGCAAAAGGACAATAAGTTATTATGCATTTTAATGACTGATTTTGTTCAACAACATTGAATTTCCCAACTTGAATTTGGCCAACAAAGTTGAATGTGCAAACTTTATCCCTAGTGCAAACCCTTTGATGTTAGTAAAGTTACAGCAAGCATGAGCTGGATAGAATATCCATAATCCTCTGTTAAAAACCAAGTGTTATTGTTCTGCACAAATCCCAGACAGATGACAGTTATTGTCTGCCTCTGCAAAAAGTAGCTCGAGATGTGTGGTGCAAAATTTCAAATAAGGATTGCAAGATTTAATAATGCCAGAAGCTAAGTGCCCCTACTTCTCCTCAGTTAATCCCATTATTCCTAAGGGATCCTGTTTCATGCTCATTGAGAAGGTTGCAACATGGTCCTCTAATGTGGGGCCAGTCCAGCTTCTCTTTGCACTGTATGTTGAATGGGGGTGGGGAAGGCAGAGTTGGAAGATGGCAGCTCATGGCATGCTTTCTGTGGTACAGAGATTTGGTTATAACCTCCTGGCCTCCCATGTGACAGGGGAACACACAACTGCCTGTGTGAACGTTGCTCTCTGTGGCTGTGGTCCAGCAGCCACCTACAAATCCGAGCCTGAGTGCTGGGATGCCTCAGCTGTGTCCCATGAGGGGCGGATGGAATGGCTGGAATCGCCCACCACAGTCAGCCCATGGAGCAGACATGCTCCAGGCACTGGTCACATGCAGGATGTCACCGGGGGTTCAGAGTGTCACTTCACCCATTTGCAGCCACTGCTAAGAGACGAGGGTCTGACCTTGTAAACAGAACCAAATAGCAACACAGCTTTTGTTTCCTTACTCAAGTTTAACATTCAATTTATTTGCTAAAAATAATCACACAGTAAATTCAAATCTGCTTTCATTAGAGCAATTTTACATTAATTAAATCATTTCACATGACTGATTTATCTGCAACAAACAAGTCATTTTATTGTCAGTGTACCAGCATTTATCATAGCCTTTGTTTCACTATGCACAGAGGTTAACAATGTGGAATACATACTGCACTTGTAAAAGAGATAATATACCTGCATCCTCATGGGAACAAGTGATTAGAGAGCCATGCAGATTAGGACCACGGTCAATACTTGGGGCTTGTCCAGGCTTTTACCGAGACACCTTCTGAAGCTGTTTGCTGATATAGGAGGACTCTTCTGAAGTGCAGATAAGCCAGAGGAACAGGGAAGAAAATACAGTGTATTATTTCTGGACACCATCTCCTCCCAGACACAGACACAAAACAAGAGAGCAAGGCTGTACAAGCAGGAGCCTGGCATTTGTTCTGCTTTCTGTGCCTCCAACAAAAGCACAACAGGCAGTATTTAACAGCAGCATCTGTACCTGTGCTCAGCTTGGCCTTCAGTTCGAGACTGCTGGTGAGGCAGAGCATTTTCCAAGGCAGAAGTCTTCATACAGGTTGGGGGGAAAAAAAGGACTCAAACAATTTTACAAAACTTAGATTCAGAACATCAAGTCTCCTGTCCCCCATCCAGTTTAGATTTCATTTCCAAAATTTAGATTTAATTTCAAAATATATAGCAATGCAAAATCAAATCTAACATCAAGGGCATTTCTTTCTGTTCTTGTTTGGTTTTGTCCCTTATGATGCAGTTCAAACCATAAATTCTTTTTCTTTTAGTTGTAGAGTGCTGGTAGGTCAAACGTTTTCAGACAAGGAAAAAACAAACAAAAAAGAGTGGCTCTGATTCCAAGAAATTTTTTCAGAACATTTTGTTCCTTGGCTTCTGTTATTTGGGGTGCACATTTGAGTGAATGTCTGGATTTCCCATCCCTGCCACCACATTGCAGTTAGGCCTGCAAAATTCTGAAGCAAAGATTTTCCAAAAATCTTTTGGCCTAGCCCTATTTGCAGTATTTTTCAAAGTGAAATTGTGCTCCTGATTCCTTTATGCTCTTCTGAAAATCTCAGATCAGGGTTGTTTGGATCTCAAGTGCCTCCTCAGGGAAGATAATACAGCATACATACCCTACAAGGTTGGTGGGAAGGCTAACGGAAGTGCAGTACATTGAAAAAGAAGTCTGATGGAAATTCAAATTAGCATTATCTTTTAGCAGGGGTGCAAAACATTTCTCCATATGCCCATAAAAAGCAGGACTTAACTTCCAAGGATTTTCATGAAGTTAGTGGAATTGACAGATAGATGCAATTTAACTCAAATAAGGGCATCAATATCTTAGTAAATTCTATGAAACTGTTTCTGAATGATAAAACAGAACTAGAAACTCTGCAAAACTAGCTTTACATTGGAAAACCTCTTCCCTCCCTCAAAGGTTTTGATGCCCGGTCCAAGTCTGCTGTCACCAGAGCTGTTTTTGCCACTTCCTTGAAGACTATATTTGTCCCTTTATTCCTACTGAAGACATGTCTATCTTTAGGGCTGTGCTCGGATTTCTCATGCCGGGATAATGAGAGGTGGCTGTGTCACATACATTGTGGAATTCAACACTTCTCTCAACCTGCTGGCCAGAGCAGGTTTTCACAACACATGCTCACGCTCTCTGAGCATGTGGCTATGCCATCATCATTAGTCAGAACTAGAATGGTTGCTAAATAAATACTCTGTCATAAACAAAATGGGATTTAAGATTAAAAGCTCTGCACAAAGTACCCAGAATTAACACCCGGGGAGATGGGGGCAATCAGTCTAAGGTTTTTGTCTGAATCTAGGCTCATCATCCAACAAGGATATTTTTGTCTCACTCCCTAATAATAGAGAAATTAAGATGCTGTAAGCACAAACAAAGCAAGGAACTAGCACTGAAAAGCTGTCCATTCTTTCTACCCCTCCTTAAATTTTGCAGAGAAGCAGCATCTGAGAGTTTATTGCATCTCCAAAGGAAAAAAGCAACATGGGATTGTCGTCACTGATTTTTCATCTTTTCTGGTTATAAATTGTACTCCACTAAATTGCATTTTGTACAGCTATACAATGAATGAACAAGAGACCACAAATGTGACAGTCTAAAAAAAAAAGAAAAAAGGTAGAAAATATTTTGTTTCAAACTTGTGAAGATTTCCAGTGCAGAGCTGTTCTGAAATTTTCATGCTAAAAAGACATTTTCTTCAGCTGCCTTAATGGGAGACAGAGCTGTCCATTAGATGGTCAGAAGTTCATATCTGCATCTAATCACTTGTTACTCTAATAATGCTGAGTTGCTGGGCCATGGTCTATGTGAGAAAAATAGATCTGACTGCAGCAAAGGACAAGAGAGCTTGAAAATGTTCATGCATTGTTATAATTGAGAGGAACAATTATACAACAATTGAGTTTCACCCTCAACTAAAAATTTCTCATTGATCTTACTGTTTTTGTGAAAGCTGAAGCATTTTACAATACTTACAAGATGCAAATTTTCAGGTTCCAGAATGAGCTCTTGGTTTACATGTAGAGGGAAAGGACTACAAACCTGAATTCTTCCATCTGAGAGCAAAATTTCCCTTTAAATTAAAAATTTCCTTTAATTTCAAATAAGACCATTTAAAAAAATATTCATCTTCCAACATGGGTCAAAGTCACTTGTTAGAAACCTGGGAGGCAATTGCAATACAGAATTGAGTTTCTTGGCCTGCTTCTGTTCATGATCACAGCAGGAAAACTAAAAGAAGAGCAGAGGGAAGGAGGAAGTTATACTGCTGGATCCCTGGAAGGTGTTCCCTGAGGCTCACTTATAGGAACAGGGGAAGGATTCATGATGTTACCCTTAATGGACTCCTAATAAAGATGCACACCTCACACTGAAATCTCTGGAAAACTAAGAACATTTCTTAAATTGTCATTCTGCTGGTCACTTAATAAACAAGGGAAAATACAGACATTAGGGAAGGACAGTGATTAGTAGGCTATAGGTAGGCTATAGAAATAAAATAATAAAGGGTGGGCTATAGAAATAAAAATGCTTAAGTGATCTGGTGCAAATGCCATATACAAACAGCTGTTCTTAATGATAACACCCATTTTCTTCACACACTTCCAAAAAAGTCTGGGCAGCAGTCAGCACCCTCAGAAAGCATTTCTGCCCTAAGCAAAGAAGAAAAAAGAGCTTGTGGAAAACCGGGAGCGTTCCTGTAACAGCAGTGAGCAATCCTGAGCATTGCACTTCTGAAATCCCAAGTTTCCAAGCCCTCTGGTACTAAGTAACCTGCCAAGGCTGCTTCCCACAGCATGGCCTTCAAGTGTGAACTCTTGAAACTTTGCCAGCAAGTACATCACTCCCAAACCCACACATGAGCAAGCAGGGACACAACGGATGGCAGGCTGGGCAGGAGGGATAAGGGTGTGCTGTCAGGCTGACAGCTAAGCTCAAACAAGCGACCGTGGATCCTGGAACGCAATTACTAATTTTCTGTTCCTAGCCAGTAAACGCCCCATGTTCCCCAACCAGGGGAACTGCACCAGGGCTGCTCTGCAGGGCACCTGCTTGCCCATCCCCAGTGCCAGCTCCCATCTCTGCTCCCGCACAATAACTCCTACCATGAGGCCTGCTGGCATAATTGCAAATCTCTCTCCTTTTTCCAGGCAAAGTACTGGTTCACTGTGCAATGGGAATCAGTCGGTCTGCAACTCTTGTCCTCGCTTTCTTAATGATCTGTGAAGGTATGTCCCTCGCCGCTGCAATTCAGACCGTGCGCTCCCACAGAGGGATCTGCCCCAACTCTGGCTTCCTCCAGCAGCTTTGGGAGTTGGACCTTCGGTTAGGAAGCGGCACAGGCAGAGGAGCAGATGCCTGCTAGTGCCAAGAAGGTGTGTCTCCTGGCACCAGCCCAAGAGATGCTGCCCTTACTGAAGAGTGCAAGGATGCTGTCAGGACTGCTCTGTAGCTGCACAGAGAAAGTCTGGGGAAAGGCTGAGCATGAGCAAACTGTTAGGAGCTGGTAGGCATGTATTTTTTGGATAAGCCCACTAACTGGAAAGAAAATGAAATAAAGGATTCAAACTGGCAGTTTTGCTCACCTGGGTCTGTTTATTTAACTACCTGTTGGGCAGGGCATAAGGAGCAGTTGGGTTTTCATGCAGAATTAAAAGGCAGCACAGTCAACTTGAAAAAATGCTTTTTACTTACTTATAATTGCATTTATTTGGCAAGAGGGAAAATGACTAAACTAGTAAAAATAAAAAGAAAGCATGAGGCTTTTAAGCAAATCTTTAACATTTCACAACCAGCTGGGTTAGGGTGAGACTGCAGGTTTTGCAAGCTGACATGGTCCTTTGGTCTGACATGGTGACAGTAGTCAGGATCCAGTTCAGACCTTGGACTCCCTCTGTTACAAGCCGTGAAGGCTCTTGCTGGACCTTCACAAGTCCTTTTCACTTCATATCTGTGGCAAATACTCAGAACTTAAGGACCATGAAATCCTCAGGAGCCAGTTCTGGAGGTCTCAAGCAGACACTGTACTGGGGCTCAGCTGTTGACAGCCTCTCTGCTGGTCAGAGGAAGGAAGGTGTCCCCTTGCACACATGGAGCAAGGAGCACGCCCAGGGCACACTGCCTGCTGGCACACTGCAGGGCAGCGCAGTGCCAGACAGAAATGTCCTCCTCTTAGCTTGCAACCCAACGCTCAAAATCACATTCCCCAAATTTCCCTGTTTTAATGGAAAGTCAGAACCTAGTGTCGTCATGTCAGAGCAAAAATGAGCAATGCCTCTAACAAATCCAAAGCAGCAGCTCTGCATTTCAATTACTCTTTTACGCCCAATTGGCCACATTTAATCTTGTGAAGAACTCGAAGCAGATATTTGCTTCAGTGCAATTATAGCCACATACAGAACATTGGCAAATGCAAACAATATAGAATTTCCACTTGACGGCAGATTAATTTGGTGTGATGTTTTCCCTCGAGAAGTCTTAAAGGCTCTCAGTTCTGAAAGTACCCTGCAGTTTGTATTTATAGCACCATGGATGTTGAATAGAAAGAGGGAAGCATATACTTCTTCTGAACTGAAGTTTCTTTTACCTCCATACATTAAAAATATTAACTGAGCATAGCACACCTTCACTGCATTTCTCATAGTGCAATATGGAAACATGATTTCCCTGCAGAGTCTATAGAGGAATTCAGGTGGTGTTTCCACTTTCATAAACATATTAAGTAAAGCATAGCAATGCTACAGACTAATTTCCTCTCAGGGAACAGAGGCACAGGTCTTCCCTCCAGAAAGGGTCCCATCCTTTGAGACTGGAGTAAGCAGTCAGAAGCAAGGTCATAGCTAATGATGGAAAAAATCAGTGAGGTTATAGTTTTCACAGGCCTCTTATTGCCTGCCACAGCAAGGAGATTAGATTTCAGTGAGCATGGTGACTGAACCACTCTTGGCACTTGGGTCTCTTCCACCTTGGTCTGTCTGGGGATTCTTTTTTATTGCAGACCATGCTGAAGCTGTTTTGTGAGTGGTATTTTCAGTTGCCTTACTAACCACTCCCTTCAAGCCTCTGTAACTCAGGCCGTGCCAAGCACTATATTAAAGCACAAGAGGTATATGAAACACAATAGTCAAAAATCTCCATGCATTGAGCCAATCAGGACAGGTCATAATTTCCAGTGAGTTGTTCATCTGGAAACACATGCAGTTGTAGGGCAGAACTTAAAATGAACAACTTGAGGGATTGACTGAGCCTAAAGTTACCCCAGCTGAGGCCTGTTGGCCATTGTGTGACTATTTTAGCCAGCCAGGGCAGGCCACAGATTTCCCTGCCATCCATGACTTGCAGCTGGGATCAATAAATCTATCTGGAGCTGCAGCCTGCCAGGTAAGCTAGGACAGGGGCAGAGCAGGGCTTCTGGTTCTTGCCACCATTACAGGTGTATAGTAGAAGCTTCCTCTTCGACATGGGAAAAAACTCAACAATAAGAAACAAGAGGTCAGAAACACTGACCCAAAGAGAAAAAAGTAAATATCCAATCCCAGGACCAAAAAAAAATGCCTTTCTAGAAGTGCCTGAACTACTTTGAGTGCTTTGCCTTGCTGTGAAGTTCAGACTGTGAGAGAAGACCCTGTGAGAGGCAGGTCCCCCGATCTCCTTCCAGGTTCTCCACCCTTCAGGAGACAATGTTCCTAAACCCACCATTAGCTCCCCTCTCTGTGAGAGCTGCAGCACCATGGAGGTGGCCTGGCAGGGGCACAGGGGCAGGCTCTGTATTGATGACAATTAAGCCCTAACCTCTGACCCACGTGTCCTGCCCCTGTGCTTACTTAAATAAAAGCCTCTTAAAATTGCAGCTGAAATCAAGGCAGAATGAAAACAATATTGGGGTGGTTCCAGGTATATATTGTGGTATAATTTCAAGATCCAGAGTTGTAAACCACCAGCTCAGCCCAAGAAATCAGGAATAACTCCCTTCCCTGATAGCCACCCTTGCTAACATGAGGTGTTTAGTCCTGGCTGCAGCTGTCCATTTCAGTGCCACTGAGTCAGCTGAAAGAAGCCCTGCAGGTTTGGTGCCTCTGTGGCACTTGCCCAGTACCCTGGTTGAATATTTTCTGCCCAAGCCACATCACTTGAGGCCGCAGGCAGGGTGGAAACAATCGGAACAGCAGAGATATTAATGGGCAGAGTGGCAGTGACACCACTACCGTTTCCATGAACACCTTTACCCGGTGCAGAGCAAATGCTGAGGTTTATTTAAGAACACCTGTCCGTTCTGTCCTTATGAAGGAGAAACCTTGAGCACTGTGGTGGACCTGGTATACCTCCCCCACAAAAACCCTGCCAAGGAGGATGGGTGCCTCAGCCCCTTTTTGCAGACAAGACACCTGAAGTTTGCCTAAGCTGCAGCAAGATGTTTGGGGAAAAGCACAACAGGATTGCTCTCCAACCTTCAGAACTGGCAGAAAGCATGAGGGGAGTTTTCTCACATGAGATATCTTGCCTTCGCCATCTTTTCCTCTCAGACTTTCAGCAGTGATACGGAGAATATTACCATGGGCATGTCTGCACTGTGTTATTTATCCTTTGGATTTGCACTTAGGGTTTTATTTGTAAAAAGAAAATGAGACCATAAATCTGCTGTGCAAGGAGCCAAGGGAAGAGAGGACAGAAATTTTCAACAAGTTTCATGCAAAGAGATGGTGCCAAGGACAGGTTTCCCATGGAAAGAAATGCCAGCCAAGATACTGTCCAGGTACTCACCATGTGTAGCTAAGAGCGTCAGCCTTTCTCTCAGGTGCATTGATTCATTCCTCCTTGCACAGGTAGCTTTGGAGTTGCTGCAGCAAGGATGGCTCTCCTATGGGAGCATCTTCATCTGTAGTTTTTGCTTCCAGCACACACAGGACCACTCTTCAGGTACAGCGCCCTAAATAACCCCCCATGCCTGTAAACAAGGGTGGAGGGAAGCGGTCTTGGGACAGACCCTGGTTCTGCATTATACTGCCCTGTTCCAAGTTAGCCCCTGGCTCCAATTCTGCTTTAACCTTGGCACTGCCCACCAAGACCAGGCAACATTCTCCTGCATAGCCCTGATGCCTAGACCAGATCTGCCCAGCTCCTGCCAGCCTCACCAGAATTGCAAAGCGCTGTCAACCGCACTTGCCAGACTTGATCCTCCTCCCATTGTCTTTTGCCCTGTATTTTTCTGATAACAAGGCTATGTGTTACTGTGGAAAGGGGCTTCAAAACAGCTTGTGCTTTGCAAATTTACTTCATAGTCTAAGGTTCAAACAGTATGTGCAGCTCCTGAAGCCAAGTCAAACAGGAATCTAGGGCCTATGGGACTTCCAACATATAAGTTTTCTTTAGGCAACAATTATTTTGCTTAGAAACTAGACCCTTGTTCTGTTGCAGGAGGCTGCAGTTTAATAAAGTCAAACAATTTGCTCTTTGCAATGTACTATTTGCAGTACAAGTATCATTGAGTTACATTGCTCCCCCTCACCACTGCCTCCTGGAACCTCGACTGTTTATATACAGAAAGCACTCTCAGGAAGCACTCCTAAAAATACCAGCAATGTTAGCTGAGGATCTGGCTCTGTCTCTCCTCCGTCTGCTTCTGCCTCCATAACATCCTTCCATTATCTTGATGCTCAACAACCCCAGCTGTTCAAGCAAACTTTTCCCATTTTCATTCTCTAAAAAACTGTCCTTTTCTTTCCTCCTCTGCCAGTAGCCATTCTCTACCCTGCCACAAAGCAGCTTCTGTGATGTTGCCATATCATGTCTTATCTAGTGTTTTCTCATTTGATTACTAAGTTAAAGTGAAGCCCATGACAACTTCCCATCTTTGAGCTCCACCCACTTTTCAGACAACAAGGTGGTGGCAAGTCAGGGTAATAATAGTACCTGAAAATGAATAACATCTTTTACTTTACTTTGTAAAGAGGCATCTGAATACTGCAAAACAAGATGTAGTATTCTCCACAGATTAACTTTTGAAACCACTCTCAGGGAAGTTACTCTGAAGACAAAGGCATCTCCCAGTGGAAATACCATTGCAAATAAAAATATTTTCACAATAGTACAAATAGAAAATCTGCACAGCAAGTCCAGCCAGCTGATAAAAACATCAGTTCTTAAATATCAAACTCAAAAGCAAGACTGGGATTCAGAATGGTTGATGGGCTGAGCCTCCCCTCACACAAAATGTTACTTGTCAAGGAATAGGGTCCCGCAGTTGCTGCAGACTGGTTGTTGCCAGTAATCTTCATGACTACAAAGATCTTCCAGCACATTAAGGAGACACCCAGCACAGACAAAGTTCATAGCAGCACAAAGGATCTTTGATGCTTCTGTCTGTCCACACATCAGCCATTGACTTGAATATTTCTCTTCTGTAGGTGTTCAGCAGACAGACGCTAAAAATGAAAGCTCAATAATTCTGCTGTTGTAGTAGACAAGATCTACTCCTGTGGTTATTCACAGTGTAAAACACTTCTGACAGTTGCTGTTCTACAAACCCCTTTCTATGAAAACAAAGTATCTAATTCCTCCTAATTCAATAATAATTATAATTCATCAATCCATCTAATATCAAATATCAAAAATGAAATATTCACAGACATTTACAACCAAAATGATCCATTAAAGCCCTTAGGATTGCTTTTGGAAGATCAACAGCTCTTTGACAAAAATTCCCAAGAAGCACAGAACTGTAAGAAGTGAGAAACTGAAAACTTTTGCACCAACATCATTTAGGTTGCTTGCAATGAATAAATAAATAAATCAGTTCTTTACAAAAACCCCACCCACCATTGGAAAACCATCAGCCGGTGAAGAGTAAGCAAGGAATTATTTGCTCATCTCTAGCGACAATTGGCTGTTACTAGAGTTATTCTGACACATTGTTTTCAAGAACATCTGTTTCCACTCTGACTCCTTTAACTTTCAGATGTGAAAAACAAAAGCTCATTTTCAAGCCATGTCTCCCATCTTCAGTTGGCAACAGTTGCATGATTATGAAGTTATTGTTATGCTGGATGATCTGTTTGTCAGTTTATATTTTCCTATCATATCTATTTTTAGCTATTCATTAGTATTACTCAGAGTCTCTCCTATAAATCTTAAACATTTATGGCACATCTCGACAATTCATCAAATGGAGCCAACCTCCAAGGAAAGGAAACCCAAACCACTTCCCCTACTCAGCTGAATGAGATTCAGATCCTTGTCTTTTAAACTTGAAACTCAACATTTTCCCATCTGCTCTTTATACACAACAGCCCTTTTGCTCTGCACCAGTATTTTATTCTCCATTCATAACTTTTTACTTCCCTCCAGAGGTTTCCTGGTGCTTTTAGTCTGCTGGACTCATAGAAGTCATAGAAGACTTGGATTTTGGAGGGTTTCTCCCCCCACACTCCATTGAAGGGGAAAAATAATCATTCAGCAATGAATGGCCACTTTTCATTACTCATTCACAAGAGAGACACAGCAGGATCCCAGGGCTGGACTCAAAGACAATTTTCTTCGCTATTCTCACTAGAGGGAGAAACATTTTATCAGAGACTATTCAAACTAGGAATATTTGGAAAATTAAATTTATTTTTTGTTCTATTCACTGACTTGCATTTCCAATCCTCTGTGTGTGTATGTGTAACTACCAAAAAGCTGCACAATTTTTGTGGCTATGGCCATGCTTGGAGGTACCAGTACATGTGACTTGGCCAAGTCACCCATGCAGAAAACATTTCTAAAGGGCTCAATCTATAATGGCCAACAACAAGATGCTTTAAAGAAATAATAACCAGAAGATGTACCCTAGCCAAGAGTTTTGCAGAAGGAAAATCTACACTGGTGAAGAAGAACCAGCCGCTTCAGCCAGGCAGCACTTGGCCACAGGGAGAAGCTGCGCCCCAGCTCCTGGATCCTGGGACCAAATACTGTCACAGGCCAGGGGAGATTGCTCTCCTCCTCCTCAGCTGTCCCAGGGAAGTCCCAGCCTTGCACACCCTGCACAGTTGAAGGCTAAGCAACATATTTCTCAGATGAAACTGTTAATTGTCTGTGTGTAATTAGCTGATACCTGACTAGAATACACAACTGATTAAAAATCAGTGACCATCTTTTTCATTTCCTACATACTTGTATTAATCAAAGGAGACATAATATAACAAGAAATGAAAACTGTACCAAGGCAAAGAGTTCTGGCATGCATGTTAGTCTCAGAGTGCTTTTAATTTAAACAGCTCATCTGATGAAGCAGAATAGCAGGATGTGGCTCTTCAGGGAGGTAGGGAGTGCTTGGGAGAAGTCAGTAACACAAAGAAGTATTTAAGATTTTACAACCAAAATTGTTTTCTGTCAATTCACACCATTCTTCAATTCACCTGTCTTTTCCTACTGTCAGTTTTTGGAAGAAAAAAAAAATTAGTTTATACTCCATTACACCTCCGTGTGGTTATGCACTGGTTTTACCATACTATTAACCTCCAGCAAGTCCTCCAGTTTCTAATCCAGCCTGCTTCACACCAGACATATGTCAACTTACCAGCATCTCTGCTATCCCACTTCCTTTTGGTTAGATGTCAAGTACCAGTGCCATACCAGAATGACTGGCCAGCCATCCAAAAGCATTTTAACAGACAAATACTAATACATCTTTCTCAGGCTGGTCATCCAGTCATCCCAATGCTCAGAAATGCTTGCCTGCCAGTAAAGGCTGGTCTGCTAAAAAATAAAGAAATTAATTTTGGGCTACTTGGGAAAAAAAATCCTAGAAAACCTATATATCCTAGTAGTTGTCCCATGCAATGTATTGGAAGAGCACTTCTGGAACTCTGTGATTATACTGGCAGAACATTGTGCCACAGAATATCAATTTACAGTGTAGAACTGAAATTTTGAAAAGAAAAAAGCAAACTCTGCAGGCACAATGATTCAGAGATGAACGATTACAGCAGCAAACCCAAGCAAGTCAAAGAAAGCACCATCAGCATCCCCTCCCCACTCAAACCACTCTTCCCATGAAAAGAAGTATGCCAAATCCCTTACAGTTCTTTCAAATTAAAACACAAGATTAAACTGAAGATTGACACAAACTACAAGGTTCAAATCCTATCCAGATTTCCCTTAGCACTAGATATTTACAGATCTGGGATCTTAAAAATTTATAACGGCAATAGCAGTCTTGGATCCAGAATCACAGCTAGACTCAGACACATGCATCTACCTGTAGCTACATAAGCAAGAACTGTATTTCTGTGAGCCCCAGATGTTTAGAACTCTTGTATCACACACATATACTCCCTTTCCCATTGTGAGAATGTCTTTATAAAGCATGGGATTTTATTCTTTGTCTTAAAGTTCATAGTTTTCATTATTTTTTTGACAAGCACAATAAACTTAGATTCCTCCTCCTCCTCTTCCCGTGTCAAGGAAAGCTGAGTTTCTCTGGTAGATTTAGGAGTATGTACCATGTTACAAGACATGGAAAAAAGCCTACAAGAGTAGAGTCCTGCCACCTGGCACACCATGTCCTAGAGCTAAAGCAGCTGGGAGCATATGCTGTTTCATTGACTTGGCTATGCCTTATAATGAGCAGTGCCAGGGAAGGATGTATACATACATATATATTACAGAATCATCAACACCCATGACATTGGGACATTTAAGAAATCTTTTCATTTACCAGTGCCTCCAATCCCTGCTTGGTCAGCTCTGGGAAGTAGCAACCCTCTGTGAGCTGTTGATCACACTAAGATCCCTATTCAAACCAAGATGATTCCCACCAGAAAGCAGAAATTTGACCAGGCCCTGGGTTATCACATACAAACTGATGGAACAAATCTGTGTTTCAATTTGAAGGGGATTGTTTCGTAACAGAGCCATAGCAAATCGATTTTTTTTTTAAACATATGGAGAGACTATACACTAATACTATTTATTCAAGGCTTTAGCCTTTGGATGGCAGATTTAGCTACATTAGCCCATAAGATGCATGAATTGCCCAATTTCGGAGCTATCCTTTTAGCAGTGTTGTATTTACACACTCAGATGAGTGTTCAGCTGCAAAAGCAGAGAAAAAGTTTCATGTCACTAAAAAGTAAAGGTTGTAAGATGAACCACTGCATAGTCCAAAGGAACTCATCTGTAACAATGAAAACATCATTATTTGGTTTAGTAACTAATGGTATAAATATTCCACAGCATCAGGAAACATAACTCAGAAACAGAAAACACTCGCAATCACAGTTCACGCTAGCAGGATGCAAGAACTTGGCCCCCAACACTGCTGGGACCACGAGCTCACAGTATGGGCAGGCACCCAGTGTGTATGCCAAGCCACCCCTCTGTGCCTGCCTTGAGAGCCTCCTCAGGTGCTCCTGCTCAGCCCCACGGCCCTCAGCACACAAATGACAGTCACATAAATGCAGCAGGATCAAGAGAGAGAGACAGGAGAAGGGGGCAGGGCATAGTGGGGAACACAGGAGGACAGAACCCTGAGTCACTCCCATGAGTCGCAGCTCATCTTGTCCAAAGGCCTGAACTCCCACCAGAGCACAGAGATGCTGTGCCCAGGTTGTTCCTTACAACCATTAATATAGACTTGATGCTTTCACTGTCCTGTCATGGCTGCCCAAAGGATTTAGAGTTCAGGCTGAAGACTTTTAGTAATTTCTGCCACAGCAGCATAGCAGGGCTCTAGAGACACTGACGGTATTTATAGCAGCCTGAAAATTGTACCTCTTCTCACCAGCTGAACCAGTTCCCTGAGCTGACTGCTACAGCTAATTGAGAGAAGACTGTCATGTACCATCAGCTAAATTTACTGCTGGTCCTCAAGATCGAGTTGTCCTGACTGCATTGTGACAGCAGTGTCTAAAGGGAGGTCATCTTCATTTCTACATTTTCTCTCTAGGAACAAGAGTTTCTTCTATATCTGCACTGCTAGGTTTCTATTTATAGGCTTGAACCCTGTGATGTAATCTTCCTTTTTGTTTCCAAGGAAACACTATTTGAGGTATTCTACTTTCAAGTTTTTATTCCTTTTGGTCTTCCCCCCCTCCACCTGCTCTCTTCCTCTCTCTTTAAAGAGACAAGTCAATAGGTAAAACCTGTATTTATCCCTGGCATGCCGTGTAGTTCTCTTTCTCTAAAACCAGGCTTATTCATGGCACTAAACATTTCAAGACATTTCAAAAATATGCTTGGCAATAATTTTATGCACTGTTTATACATATGACTTTTCTGATAGCAAATGAGCTATAATTGCATTAGGCAGCAACTCCTCTTGATAACTCATTTTTTTCAAAAACTTAATGTCTGCATCTCAGCTCCAAGTCCTCTTTTCCTCCAAAGATTTTTTTTAAAATCATCTCACTGACCATCCAGCCAGTTTTCCCATGGTTTTACTTCTTAAGTAAGTGATGACCAGACCTGTCCCCTGGCACTCCCTTTCTGGCAGCAAAGCATCTCCTGATGCCTCTTTCCATGCTCCTTTCTGGGCTATGTTCTCAGGTCTGCGGTGGCTTGGAGGTCATTTTCATTCAAGTGAAAATCCTCTACATTCATGTTCTTTTAAAATAATTGGTTGTCACTTCACTGTCTGTAAGTCAGGAAAATGCAGAGGACTGAATCCATAATTTATATTGAAATCAGCATTTGTAACAGCTGAAATAAGGTGTGTTGAAAGGACACTTGCAGAAATGCAGGTGCTTTGGAGTCTTACTGGAAAAGCAGTGGGTCAAGCTAATAACTTGCCTTAAAATTTTCAGCATGCGTTTATGTGTATGGGTCAAAAGATATGGGAGAGACTGGCTGTGTTAACAAGGGACTGTTTTAACACAGCAGAAAAATTAAGAGCAGCAATGCTCATAAATGTAGTTGATTAATTGTGACTGGGAAACCTACTCTCATTTTTATTACTACTGCCTTGTGCCTCTGTGATATAAAAACAATAAATGAGCTGAACTGGTGATATTCTGCTCAAGAGACAACAAAGTAACAGACAAAATTTTTTTAAGGACCACCCACTTCAGAACATAGAAGGGCAGGTAAAATTCCAACCTAAAGATGATGATGTGGACCAAGACCACTCAATAAGAGTTTGTGTGGTGAAGGGGAAAAAAGGTGTTAAAGCACATGATAGATAGATATAAAGTCAACAAACTTACAAATTTTATGCTGTCAAGGAAATTATCAAAGTAAACGTGGAAATTATCTGTAGTCAGCATCTTGCATTTTGGGTCATGTTATAGACTAATATCCATCAATTCCTGTATCAGTTCCAAAAAAGGCCAGGCTCTATTTAAAAGGTATGTGATCTTGATTCAGGGGCAACAAGTCCTTCCACAACATCTCTGACTCGGCCACAGAAAAGGATGTGGAATGGGAAGACTTACATGATCTAGACCTGTGCCAATATATCTGGATTCTTTTCAAAAATTCATCAGAGTGTTTCCTCAAATCCCAAAAATAAGAGTTTCCTACGCTCTGTAATCCTGCTGGAAGCTGGTCCAGGGAGCCACTTGTCTCCTCCTTCTACCTCCAAAGCTTTCACAGTCAGTTTTTTCCCAGAAGACCACAGTTGTTATCAGGCTTCCATATCTCCTAATCTGGCCATGACTTAATAACTTGACACCACCGTCTCCCTCCCTAATGGTTACTCAGACTCAAGAACCTTAGCAAAAATCACATTTGACAGGAATGGGAAAAGTAGCAAGCTTCAGGTGTTTGTCACTAGGTTTTAGTTTATTTCTGAAAAAGAACATTTCTGGTAGCTGAAATGCAGAGCACATTTCATGGTCTGGCAATGCATTCCTTTAGAGATTGTGGCTCTGCAAAAAAAGAGCTTTATCAAGTTTGTTTGCTTCTCAAAGACAATCCTTGGCACTGGACAGGTCCAGTTGGGTCTCAGTAAATCAAAAGCTTATTTGATGTCAGTGAAACTGATGCAACTGCTGTTTTGCTCCAGGTTGTCAGAAAGCATTTTAGTAATCACTTTCAGTCAGAATAGATGCTCAATTGTTCTTTCCTGCTGCAAGGGAGAAAAAAACAGCAGCTTGCTCTTCCTCAATAATTCCCTCATATTTCATTTTTAATCTCTTAAGCAAATTACAAGTGAAGACCTTTGATGTATGCGCCAAACTCATTCATTTCTCAGTACTTGCTGGACTAGAGAGGATCTCCCGTTCTTATGCATGTGGATGATAATAACAACTTCAAAGCCCCCAGGCATGTGTTAGCTCTCCCCAATTTCCTTTCTAAGTATGCATTTCGTGGGCCAACACCAGTTAAGAACCATAAGCAGCTGTACTTGAATGCCATCTATTAAGGCAGCCTTGCTATCTCTCTCATAATGTAACAACTCTATTTCTGCTTTGCAGATCTACTCAGTCTGGATTTTGCATTTTTCCTGAAATGGAGTACCTAATTTCCAGCGTTTATGGTGTTCTCAGCTTAAAATAGTCTGGAACCTGATCAAACTCAGAGCAAAAAGTCACTAAAAGGCACTTGCCCTGAGGTGGTGTGGAGCATTCCTGGTGGATTATGAGGCATTGTTTTGCTGTTGTGGGGTTTTATGATACGAAGTGCACTTGATTACTTCTAGAAGGACGGTAGGTCATAGCCATATGGTACCACAGGACCAGATGTTCCAAGTATAGCAGAACAGCTGCACCTGAGCAGTGGCTGGGCAAACTTCCCCCAAGCTTGCTAAGGAAGAATGAAAAGGGGACATATTTCAAACCAGTTAGTGTTGTAGTTGTCATCATTATTTAGTCTGTCCAACTCATTATCAGAACACTTGGAGGCAAAGAGCATAAGAGTTGAAGAGAATATCATATAGTCACATAAATAAGAAAAACCACCACCAGAGACAATTTACATTGGAAAAAAATAAATAGTTTTGGAAAAGATGTAAAAATTCAGGCTTTCAGCCAAGCTTTATCTAAGGAGGTGGAGTGGGAAGAGTAAACAGATTTTCTCTAGGGCAGAAAATTTATCCTGTAAGTGAGGAGCACAGATTTCATGCAGTTTCCTTTAAGGGGTTTGTTACTGACCACAGTCAGTGGAACAGACGCCAGACCAATGGCACCAGTACGGCAACTCTGGTGTTTCCCCATTTGCCCTACCAGCAAGCCAGAAGCCTGTACCAAGTGGACTCCAAACATCAATCCAGTTTCTGGCTCCCAGCTCTATATAAGTCTAGATTTGGCACTCCATATACTATGAGATTACTCTGACCTGAAACATGCTCACAGCATGTCTGGACAATTTTTCTGATCAGAGTTACATACTAAGTATCTACTATTTTTGTTTATTTTTTTTGGTGTGCTATGCTTAGGAAATAGGTTGGACCACACATTTCTGGAACCTCTACAGCAAAACGTTATTAATGATGCAGAGAAGCAGAAGAAAAAAAGCTTCTTATCCCCACGAATAGCAAGAGTAGAAACAGACTGTGGCAGTTTCCCAATTCTCTTGTCAAGAGAATTTGGTGCAATTGTGTGTGTGTTGCTGTGGTAAATTAGGGACAAAACCACCTTGAATTTTGGCAATGCCATTTTCTTTAGTGGTCAGTTTAAACACTAACCAATTGGAGATGCCCCATTTTTGGGCCTCATGAGCACATTGGGATGCCCTGCACAGCACAGAATGAGGTACTCACTGGGTACTCTCACTGCATAGGATTCGTCTGGTAGGTGCTCTCCTTGCAGGGCTTTCTGTTAGCACTGTCTGAGCAACAGGGAAGTCAGCAGTTTGGGGCCCCAGGCTCTCCCTGTTCCCAGTATTCTTTGGTAAGGGGAGGTTACAAGAAAAACCTCATCCTTATTTTCCACATTACTATGCCTTGGGATCTATACTCCATTTCAACACAAATCTCCCAGAACATTTTTTCTGCTGACAGTGAGAGAAAAAGCAGAACAGTGAACAAGATGCCTTTCAGAGCCCTGGCCCCAGCCTCACCCCACAAGCCCAGGGAGCCGTGTTCGGGACTGGGGTCCTTCCTTCCTAACCCCCAGGGAACTTGCTTAGGAACCCACATACTCTCTTACAAACACAGCCACTATGCTGGGCTATTAGCCCTGTCACAGACATAGCAAGAGATGCACCGGTCAGTAAATCTGACTTGTATCAGGTCAAATCCAAATTACCCTCTTGGCAATAATGCCTAAGAAGCTCATAAAACAGTATGTCTACTTGTTACATGACTTGGACAAACAACACCAGCCTTTATCTACAAGAGCATTTGCTTACTGAGTAAAAAAAGAAAACCACAAAACATAAAAAAGTGACATACCACGAATCTATAATTTCTGATGGACCTTTCAGTTTCTCCTATTTTCAGACTTTCAGAAATGATCCTTAATGTGTCAGCTTAAAACATTCAGACACTGAAATCCTTGCTCTGTGAAGCAAAGCTGCCCCTTTGATTTGATTTGCAGAATGGCCTCACAAGTCAACATAATTCTGATTCCCCTGCTGATAGCAGCAACACTACTGACGTCTGGCTGAAATGAAGTAATGAACACAACAGACAGCGCTTATTAAAGAATCAAATAAAACTCTGAATACATCAATCAAAAATAAGCATATAACCAATATTTTCCGGCAATC
The DNA here is from genome assembly GCF_000691975.1 of Corvus brachyrhynchos. Lineage (NCBI taxonomy): Eukaryota > Metazoa > Chordata > Aves > Passeriformes > Corvidae > Corvus > Corvus brachyrhynchos. Next base: position 11,540,052 of record NW_008246060.1, read on the forward strand.
TGTAGCTGGGAGATGAAGAGGGAAGCACAAACCCAGGCTCAAACAGTAGGTTACTTAGGGCAGCAATTGTCATTTTTGTTTTATGGGTCTGCAGTGCCTGTCTCAGCAGAGCCCTAACCCCGATGGGGGCCATTAAGCAATACTTCAGTACAAAGAGAAATTAAACGAGTAACGCCCAGCGAGATACTCCTGCACGCAAGGTATTGTCAGACAAGTTTTATGTAGTGCTGTATAAATGCCAGTTGACTTCAGCAAGAATCAAGGGCACGCAGCATTTTGTGAGGAGGGTGTAGTCATTTAAAGCATTTCTGCCTATCTGCAGTAATCAAAACAAGTTATAGCCAGGCTACAACTATATGTCTAGTTTGAAGACTGCTTGTCTGTGTGAGACAGAACCATCTGGATTTACTTTACAGTTAACTTTAAATATATATATATATATATATATATATATAAGGTTTCTTAACTTTTGCCAAACAACTGGAAACATAATGGTTTCTGCATGCTGTTAGCATCTCAGTACAGCTGCAAATGTCCATTAGGACAATCTTATATAATTATATACTTATTCTTCCCATGAAATTGTTAAAAACCCAGCTTTTCCAAATAAGAGCATATTTTGTAGCGAAGAGGAAATCTTCCAGTTTACCAGGTTGGAATGGGGGAGGGAAGTCTACTAAAGCAGAACTTTATTCAAAGCTTTTTCTTTAAACGAACATAAAAATTTGAAGTCTTAGTGTGTCAGATTTTTCCAACTATAGCTCTAGTGTGGTCTGGCCAGAAATCTACAATTTCTTTCCCTTTTCCTTTTCTTTGTTGAAGAGACTCATTCCTTCTGAGATTTTTTTTTAGGGGAAAAAAAAGCAGCTTTTTCTTTTTTTTATCCTCTTCCCTACCCTTCCCTCTGGATGGGACTTTAGTTTTCATCCTTCCCACAGTTCCATACTCTTGTTCCACAGAAAGTGTCAGTGGCCCCTGTGGCCAGTGGGTGACTGCCCTTGGGA
>NW_008246060.1:11541636-11549026 GCF_000691975.1 Corvus brachyrhynchos
ATATATATATATAAGGTTTCTTAACTTTTGCCAAACAACTGGAAACATAATGGTTTCTGCATGCTGTTAGCATCTCAGTACAGCTGCAAATGTCCATTAGGACAATCTTATATAATTATATACTTATTCTTCCCATGAAATTGTTAAAAACCCAGCTTTTCCAAATAAGAGCATATTTTGTAGCGAAGAGGAAATCTTCCAGTTTACCAGGTTGGAATGGGGGAGGGAAGTCTACTAAAGCAGAACTTTATTCAAAGCTTTTTCTTTAAACGAACATAAAAATTTGAAGTCTTAGTGTGTCAGATTTTTCCAACTATAGCTCTAGTGTGGTCTGGCCAGAAATCTACAATTTCTTTCCCTTTTCCTTTTCTTTGTTGAAGAGACTCATTCCTTCTGAGATTTTTTTTTAGGGGAAAAAAAAGCAGCTTTTTCTTTTTTTTATCCTCTTCCCTACCCTTCCCTCTGGATGGGACTTTAGTTTTCATCCTTCCCACAGTTCCATACTCTTGTTCCACAGAAAGTGTCAGTGGCACCTGTGGCCAGTGGGTGACTGCCCTTGGGAGCTGACCCCCGGCAGCAGGGATTGCACATGGAACACGAACATGCTGGATGCAGGCAAGGCTCCAGGAATGGGGAGTGATCTGCATTTCAAAGCACCACCACCATCAGTTTGGCCAAGATTTTCAGAAATCACCAATAACACAGCACACATCCGTTTTTAGGAGTTCAAGGTAACAATCCAACTTTCCAGAAGACAGGTCCTTACCTCTTCCAAAATAAGAGCCTTCCTCCTGTGTTTTCTATGTGTCCAGGCTCAAAGCACTCCAAGTCATTGGCCACTGTCGAAACATCTCAGCAGCTACGATTTTTTAGTTAACAAAAACAAAACTAATGGAAACACAAACAACTAGTCTCAAAAATTGGACACAATCCTGTGCAATGTGCTCTAAGATGACCCTGAGCAGGGAGGTTGGACCAGATGACCCACTGTGGTTCTTCCAATCTTACCCATTCTGTGACTTTTCCAGGAGGTGAGTGATCTTCTGCACATGTTCTCAGGACCCTACAGAGAGAAGGGAACAAGGGCTCATACTGTTTTGACAGCCATTCAGACAGAAAAATACTTTTTTCACATGCCTTCCTGAAAATAACAATATCACAAAACACTGTAATGCTATTGATCTGACATCAGAAAAACAACCTTGGTCAAAGACAAGCAACAGACCACTGCCCATCCCTCACAGAGCAGCCTCCTCTCACCAGCACTGCCAGTCTGCTGGATCATCTTACCCATGTTACCTATACCAGGTCACCTGCAGGGATAAAGAAACTGCTGCGAGTTTCTATTATATGAGGTCTGTATCTCCTCCTCCACAAAGTTTCTCTGTTATCAGTAAAGAATTAATTTGCACAACAACCTTACAATATAACTTAGAAGGCACAGCAGGTTTCTAGCATCCAAGCTCTTTCTCATTTTAAGAGTGACTATCTGAGTAATTGGCAGGGAGGAGCTTGGCTGCTCTGTAATGCAGAAACTTGGCTGGAGTGATGCTGTTAGCATGAAACAGCAGCAGATCCACTGCCCAGAACTTGAACTGAAACTGTTTATTACTCCACATCTGTACTGCAGCATTAGCCACAGGCCATGACCAAGTCTGGCCCTGGTCCTTCTGGGATGAACTTTTATCTTTTAAACAGACGGGATGACAAAGGCGATTGAAAGGATTTAAAGCAACATTAAAAATAACTGACAGAGTCAGGAATTTGTGTCCCACTGAAAATTAATGGCAACTACTGTGGGACTTGGATACTTCGGAAAAAAAGCTCAGGCCACTTGAATCTTTGGTAGGGCACAGGTATTTGCAGTCACAGAAGACTGTTTCTGCTCTTGCAAGACATGAAAAAGATTCCACAATAGGTCTCCATCAATAGATGCCTGCTTTTTGCAGGCACTGGTGTGACAGTAGAGAGCACTGTGAGCCAGAAAGATAGGCAAGCAGTGCATGCAGGTCTGCTCAGATAGATCATTCCCAGTATGGTCAACTCAACAGGAGGAAAGAGGTCCAGAGACCAAAGGGCTACTTCCAGTACCACATTCTTGCCCTGACTGGTCTTTTTGCCTCTTTTTTCCACTCCCAGGCAGAAGGCAACAGATCTGAAGAATTTCTCTTAAGAAATATCAATGCTCACATGACAGCTAGATCTTAGGTCATTGCAAGCCTAACTCCAGCAGCACCAAAATCTCCTCCTCCTAATGCTGTTATGTGAGTTGCAGCTCTGAGGCAAGGTTTGCTGCAGAACAAATGCCCATGCAGAGGATGTCGTGTACCAGCTCTCATGTGTGATCCCTGAGCCCTTCAGCCCCATGGCCATGAAGGTCACCATTCTCACAGCAGACAAAGTACTGGAGTGGAAGGGCTGTGACTCTGACACTGGGGGACCCAGCTTTGATCTTCAATGAACCTGGCTGTGACTTACCAAGGAAAGTTTTAGGCTTTCTTCAGCAGGCATGGAGCTCTTTAGGGAAGTAGAGAATTTTTGAAAGGTTGGAGGGTGCACCTCTGCCTCTTTCTGGTGAGCTGTGTTCATGTTACCAGAACTGAGCAGTGCTGAGCAGCACGTCTGTCTCTCAGCAAGGAAAGGCATTTTGTAAGTCAGATAGGTACTGAAAGTGTTGGAGAAAGGCAAGACAAGAGGTAGGGGAACATGGTTTTCTGGTGGTGCACATACAAGAGAAAAGGACCTTGTCAGGATGCTACCTCTCCCATTGCCCATTGTTGTGCCAGTGCCAAATCACTTGTGTATAGCATGACGGGAAACAGCAGTGCAGTGCTCCTCACCCACGTGCAGCAGCAAACATAGCACCGGCCTTGACAGGGGGACAACATCAAAGATGAAGTTTGTTTTATTATAGTCAACATGCAGGCATCATGTTATCTTAGTCATACCAAGACTAGGTAACTAAACTGCCAGGTTTAATGTTTCAGGTCACATCAGGGAATAGTTTTACCAGCAGATGTAAAGATCGTCATTTGGAGTGGGTAGCACTCAAGGTCAGAGTCAGCAAATCCTCCTCTAAAAATAGACTCTAGCTGCAAAGTTAGTAAGGTTTCTTTTGTCGTTCTGCCGCACTTCACAAGACCCAGTTACCTACAGCACCCACCTAAGCTTACAGGTAAGGCTAAGCAATATACATTTCCTATACTTCTGCTCCTTTTTTCTTCCTTTTATAACCTATTTAGTAAAGCGGGGAGAGGACTGAGAACTGGAAAACTTGCCAAGGTAACTATTAATTTCATAAGCTTGTTGCAGAGAAAAAAAAAATTATTACAGAGTCAAAAAGGTTTTGAAAGTATAATGTATGACTTTAGAAAACCAAATTTGTCGTGTTACAGAAATCACTTTATAAATTAGGAAATTAGGTGCCGAAAGTGTAACTATCTTGGAGATAATTTCAATTTAAAAGTTACGAATGAAAATGCAATTTTTTAAGATTTGTAACATCTGTCCCAAAATATTTTGCCTATTCTTCAATAATTGTTCCACCCTCCAGTCAAATCTAGCTTTTCCAATTGAATTAAAATTCTCTCAGATGATGCTGTGTTTTAAGTTTCTTTGGACACTCTCATAATATTTAATAAAATCTCAGCTTAATCTGTTTTCAATTAACCAGTCCAGTCAACAATAAAGAATGAGGGCAAAAGTAAGTTTTTAAAAAGTCATATGTGGCTTAGAAATTCGCTGAAATAACTGGTTAGTTTTGAATATTCACAGCAGGAGGGTCTGGGAAATAATTGCACAGAGGCTACAATTATTCTGGTTTTAAGCTGTTTAAAGATGACTGCAATAGATGAACTGTTTTACAGTCCATGAATGCTTTAAGCATAAGAACGCAGGGGTAAAATAAAGAAACTGAAGTAAATGAATTTTGATGAAGACTAGGACAGGAATAGGGAACACAGGATTGTACTTTTTGCTTAAGTATCCTTCAGGTACCTGAGGAATCCAGTTTTGAAATTTGCTAAATTCTTTGAGGGATCTTTTAGAGAAATATTTTTTTAAAGACTTCTCCATCACAAGAAGTATTTGTAAAAAATTAACCTTTTTTGCCTAGTGTTAGGGAAAAAACCCCAACCAAACAAAGCAAGACACAACCCCACCCAAGGGACCTTTGCAGCGCCACAGCTCATTGCAGTACCCTGGGGTGCAGCAAGTGTGAGGTTACAGGGGAAGCACGCAGCTCTTCATGGCTGCTGCCAGCCTTTGGAGTCTGAGCAAAACAGCACGGGGTGGCATGTCAGGGAGCACCATTTTCAATTCATTTCATGAAATCATCTGACAAAGCAAGCTTTTGTTACTGCAGCTGACCAGCTCTCAGCTCAACTGATGTACTTTGAGTTACAAAAAGCTTAGAAACCAAAGCACTGTTTACCCTCCTCCTAAGTGCAAACACTGCTCCAGACATGTGCATTGGCTTCTGCAAGAACTTTCCAGTTTATAAAACAGCACTCTGCTTAGTCATACTCAAAAAGGGCAAGTACTTTTTCACCCTGAAGGGAGGTATGCATCTGGCATGTGGGCTGGAAATGGAAGAACAGAACATTTCTTAAAAATTCAAGAACTTGCTGAGTAGATCTTCCCTCACTCTTTCTGAAGACTCTCAGTCATTAGATCTGATTTTTGTCTGCCTTCAGCACTGAGCAAGTGCTTACTTGAAGATAGTTACTAAACTAGATTCGAGTCTTTTGCACATTTTTTGAAAGTGTAGGACTGGTATTCTCCATCCTTACCTTCTCTTGGATCCCTCCCTCTTGTACACACTTGTTACAAACGTTGTTCCTCTGTGAAGTTCTTATCTAAGGTGGTTATTAAACTGAAAGAATGAAGTAAATAAAAATAAAACCTTTAGTTTTGCAGTTGTCTGGAAGGCAAGAAGGTCTCAGTTTTTACTCCCTGGAAGATAGAAGTCCAGCAACTTCAACAGTGTTGAATTCTGCCTGATAAATAAAAACATTCAAATAACTCAGCCCTCTATCCAACATCAGAAAAGAAAATGGGAGTAATTTCTTAGTAACAAGCTCTTCATGCACAAAAATGATTTGTCAATCAAAATTACAGGGGTTTTTTGCACATTTTTGTTCTTCTGCTGAATATAGTGTTCTTGGCAGTAGATTAACTACTTCAGTCTCCAGTTTTGAGGGTCAAACCCCCAACTAATTTCAAGGGCACTGTGTTTATCTCCTACTGCACTGAGATGCGTATAAGGCCTAGTAGATATGTCATTACTCTTGTAGACTCCTCATGAAAGGCTCAGTGCTGATAGGTGGTTTTCTTTCCTTCCCTTGGCATCTTTGGAAAAAACTTCTGATGATACCATGACTCCACTCCTTTTACAGACCTGACATGAGGAAACAGGTAGGAAGCAAAATCTGAAAGCATCAGAAGAGGAATAAGATTAAAATCTGCCTCCACATTTACAAACAGGTTGTATATTTAGGTGTTTGCTAAATGCTGAAAACTTTTGCTTCCCAGCTAAACCAGATAAATTTGTGATTGCCTGGTATTTTCAAGGAGAAGTAGCTTTTAGACAACTCTGAGTACAAAACCAAGTACACTTGTGCACACCAAATTAAATTTAATAAAGCCAGCATCAGAAGCACCACTAGCACAAGTGATCAATGTCATAGGAGCTAGAAGAACTTTCAAGAGCACGAAACATGGGTGGCAAAGAATTTAAACTATTCTGCTATATAAATAAGGACTGAAGTGGGCATTAAGGCAAGGAAGCCCTGTGCTCAGCCTGACAGAACAGCTAATACTTCTGAAGGAAAGAGTAAGGAGAATTGTCTTCTCTCCATTTTCTTCCCACTTTTTACTTGTTTAGCCTCTCTCATTGCGTATTTGTACCAATGCCACTAGGCTCCAACTTTATTGAGGAGCTGAAGCTTCAGGCACTCAAACACAGCTACAGGTTGGCAGCCAGAGTACGTATGGTTGGGACAACAGCAGTGGTGGAGGAACCCCCTGTGCCAGGGAGGGGTGCAGAAAAGGAAAGGATGTATAGGCCCTTGCAGAGGACAAAGGCAAATGCTGTCCTTGTCTGTGCATGCCTGTTTTTTTTCTTTTTAAGTCTCTACAGCTGACTTGGATCTTAACTCCCAGGCATAAATCTTGCCAAATTGTTTGGCATCTTTATACACAGCACTAGGGCTTGCACAGCACGTTGAGCCAAAAAAATTAAGAAACATAGTATTTTGTTATGTAGCTAATGACTTATAGCTTTCAGTCTCAAAGTACTCAGAAACTTCCACTACACGTGGCAAACCAGCATTAGAAATGTAACAGCTCCACCGAGGCTTGGATGTTCACCTCTAGATAGAAAGCTCAGTTTTCCTCCCCCATCTGTGGGATTACCAAACCATAGAGCTAATGACTGACATTTCCAAAAGCATTATTTTACCCCTACAAATCTTGTGGTGGGATTAGACATCCCTTCAATCGAAAGATTTGAAAATGGGCCACTACGTTCTATGACTTCACAGGGCTTTACTGGAAATTTTGGGTTAATTTGAGTAGTTCAAGGGACTCCAAACATAGTGCAGAAGGCAAATCTTTCACTGCTATATTAGTGCTCCAGCCACTAGACTGTGTTCATGCTCTGAATTAAACAGCAGATAGACTGGCAGATTTTCCTTTTTTCCACCCCCTTGCACTTTCTTTCCTTCCTCCCTGCTTTGTTAAAAAGAAAATAAAAAAAGCTAAAGAGCTGTATAAGAAATTCCATCTGGCAGCTGTAGAGTAGATAGTGAACATAAAGAAGAGATTCCTTTGCTGTTCCTAATGCATGCTGCTTATCCAAATTAGCCACACAATTACTTCTATCAATGCAAAACTAGTTTAATGTTTTTTTTTCTAGTGCACAGCACTTGAGAATGACTTAAAATGCAATGTAATTTACCACAGTGTATGTCCTGAAGTGGCTCACTAATGAAAAGAGGATTAAGTCTCCATTATTCTGAATTACCGTTTTGTGAAATCTCTAACAATATTTTCATTTATATACATATAACCCAAGGGGGACAAATATTCCAGCCATCCAAGTGATTAACAAATAAAATTTATTAGATAACATGCACTTTGGTCTTATTTATGAAGAGCAAGATTAGGGTATAAAAATGCAGATGACTGGATTTTTATCATCCTTGTTCTGATAATACCCTTAAGTCCATGACGGCAGAACTGGGGAGCGCTGGCAGTTCAGTGTTCCGTGCATACGCTGGATCGAGTGGCAGAACCCGCAGGATGTTGGGCTCAGCAGTCACAATCTCGCCGGCTTGAGCACCTGCAGGGCCCACCCCCGGGTCCAGCCAGCCACCATGGGGGGCACAGA
>NW_008246060.1:11549126-11567864 GCF_000691975.1 Corvus brachyrhynchos
CACGGGGAAAGGGTGGGGTGGGCCGCAGACTGCCCTGCCTCACTGGGAGGGAACTCCTGGCCCCAGATACGGGGCTCTGTTCCTCACTGTGCCGTGAAGCTGGGCTCAAACCTTCCTGCTGGGGAGAACCCCTCTGGGACAAGGGCAGTCCACAGCCAGCTGACTTTTCATCCCTCCCCCATGAAATAAAAAGGCTCTCCTGAAGCAGCACTTCCAGAAGCAAGCAGGGTGCAGAGTTCTTTATGCAAAGGACAAAAGGACAGTCCCTATTCCAGAGAGCTTCTAAATGACCCTGGGATTAGCTCAGTTGGTCAGAGCAAGGTGCTAATAATGCCAGGCTCACAATCTCCATGTGGGCCATTCACCTAATGATCCTTGTAGTTCCATTCCAACTCAGACTATTCTGTGATCTAAGGTTGTGTGTCTCCAACACAGTGCAGTGCCACAAAGTGACTGCCAAGCTGGCACAGTACTGGTACATCATTCAGCCTGCACTAACTCATCTATAGCCCAAATGAAGCACCACAAGGGGTGGGAGCCTGCTCCAACAAGCCTGTACAGAGGTAACCCTGCAATCTGGCTGCCATCTGACTGCACTGGGTGAATGCTCTGCAAGAGATGGTCTCCTCTCCACATTAAGTCTGCCAAAGACATCTGAGCTTTCCCTGCCTGGGCTTGTGCTAAACATTCATCCCTTATACCCACAACAGCATTAAGAACAACCACTCCAAAAAAATCCAATCTACTTTTCTCTTTTAATTCCAAGAGGGCTGGCCTAGGGAATAGTCTTCCTGGAGCTCTGTTTGGTGTACATAGAACATCTAATACGAGATCAGGTTAGACATCTTTGATTCCTGGGAAGACATAAGCCCTTCTTGCCCCCAACCAAATGCTTCGTGACAATTATTTCCAGAGTTTAAGTAGCCAACCAGCCCTTTTGCCCACTTTCCCCTCCTCCTAGTTAAATTCTGTTACTTCTTACATAGTGTAGAGTCAAATCTGAAATGCATGTTTTATTAGAGGAGTTTCAACCGATGCTCTCCTGTGCTCTAATTCAATTTAGAAATCCCCACAGCAGATAACATTGGCAAGGCATAAAAGAACATAGTGTACTTGAAAGTTCAGGGAGCATATGGCTTCCCAGGACAGACAGAAACAAAGATTTCTCAGCAGTGGTCGAGTTTTCAGAATGTTAACCAAGCTTCAAACTGTGCCGGTGTTCCAGTACCACAGACTATTATTTGCAGATGTAATTACCCTGTTCTGAGGTGTAACAAATCAATGCACTGTGGCCACCAACTGTGATTACTGATTACATTGCTTTCTCTTCTTCCCTTCCTTTCCTCCACCCCATTTTATGGAGCCATGAATAAAAGTAGTCAGTCCTTCAGCATCAAGGCAACAGGCTCTCAGTTAAGATAATTCCCTACTAGACAAATAGCAGTTCTTATCAAGTTCTAGATAACAGCCTAATCACTCCCAACTCAGATTGTCTTAGATTAGTATCTCTGACAGACAAACATCATCTACACACTGCTGAGTCTGCATGTAGAATTAGCATAATTCTGGCATGGGAAGGAAAAAGGCTCTCCCAGGGCCTGGCTACTGGGGCAGAGAGATGGGACTAGGTACTACACATAGGCATGCAAGACAATCCCAAAGTAAATTTGCTACAAGCTGGAATTCTCAGAGCCCTTTAAAAATCTCAAGAGAGGACCACTTAGCTAAACATCATCATTATGTTTTAAGAAGCTTGGCTGAAAGATAGATCCCCTTGCCAGTGAAAGCAGGCCAATTTTTGAACAAAGGTGTACACTTGCCAAACAAAAACGGACTCCACAATCTTACACAGCTTTGGAGTCAGAAAACAGGAGTCATTTGGCTTTTTCAAGCTTTGTAGAGAAACAGAACATGACAGGCACAAAAGAGCCCAAACTGAGCAAACAAACCCCATGGGTACGTGGGATGTCAGTGAAAAATGGACATCCTGCTTTCAGGAGAGCTCTACAATAGCCGCATGAAGGCATTAGCCAGATTTTTGGAATTAAAAGGACACAAACATTCAGCAAGCAACACAAAAAACAATTTTGGGAGCAACTACAGGGTTCACTGCCTGTAAGAAAGGTGGATTTTTGGCAGGCTCTACTTGCACACTTCATAAGATCAAGCCCAACTCCACATGTTGTTACAAGTCTCTTTCAGAACCACAGGGTTCAACTTCTCCCTTCAAGGGAATAAGAGACATGAGCAACTGCTACCCTGAGACATCAGAGAGCCCAGGAGGAGAAACCAAAACAGAGCCCACAGGGAGATACAGCAGATAGGGAATCTGCAACTGGCAACACAGGAAAAAGACAAGTAGAAGAGAGTAGAACGGTACATGCAACATTTGCTTGGATAGACACATTTCATCTCCCTACATTGCTGAAAATGACAAAGGACAAGCCTTTAGGAGAGTCTTAGTTAATGATAAAAAACCCCAATAACTTAAATTTGCACTCAGTTCCCCTAGGTGCTTTAGATCCCTAGGCTGCTAAACCTACCAAAGTTTTACTAGTGGATTTTTCAGGAAACAAATTCCTGGCAGAGGCTGAATTTCAATAATCACAAACCTTTGGGTTTTGTTCCCACTGCTGGTGAGCTCATCCAACAACATATTCTTCACCTCATTCAGGAGAGGCAGAAATCCAGGTGCAAGTCTGTGTTTGCCACAGAACAGGTTCACCTGTCTTGTGCAATGCTCAATCACACCTGGTCTGCGCTGCTCCCAGGATCCCACAGCTGGAGCAAGAATCACTTGCTTTGTGCTTCCTTGGGTTAATGTTCTGTTTTGGTTGCATTCCAGTTTCTTGCACATCCTGAGAGCACTACTCCATGGACAAGATGTCATCAGGAAGCTGGAATGCTGGGAAGAAAAATGCATACACAGCAGTCAAAGTAGATCCTGATGAGGACTATTGTACCCCAGGTGCATTTGAACTGGAGCAGCTCTTCTGGAAGGGGTGCCCAAAGTACACGCACGTCAATGAAGTCTGGCCCAACCTCTACATAGGAGACGAGTAAGTGTACACAGTACCCCTGACAATAAGTATACCCCATACATCTCTACATAGGGGATGACCAAGCTCTACTAAACACAGCTCACTGACAGAGCAAAGTGTTCGAAACCACTGGCAGATGCCAGAGTTCTACAGAGCAATCAGAGCCCAGCGTGGCCCTGACTGTTACTGCTGCTTCAGGAAAGCACAGAGTAAGTGCAGCTGGGTCTGCTGGTAAAGACAGAGCGACAGCACTGGCTGTGGCACCGGTGTAGGCTGCAGAGGTTGAAGCCCATCATGATCTATTTTTAAATGGTTCATTTCAAGGAGCAATTTGTCATTTATCTGTGAGTGGAAGTCATTCCACAGTTACACTCACAGAAGAGCATGGCCTAGATGTGTTGGCTACACCTTAGGATGGTTTAGGCCAAAAATGTAATTCTTGAAAAGTGACTGAAGAGACAGCTCACCATGCAGTGGTATTTTTGCATTTCTAAGCCTGTGCTTGTGTACATGGAACACTCAGCATTTCCAAATTGCTCAAGAGATTAAAGCAAACAGAACCCTGAGGAAGGCAAAGCTGTAGAGATGTGTCTCACTGATCAGACCAAGTGTGATTTGGAAAAAAACCAAACCCACAAAACAGACTTGGTTCTGCTGAGCACAGGACTAAACTAGAAACAGCCTATTCCAGGAAGCAGAGATGACTGCTGCAGCAGGAGATATGCCATCAGAAAACCCCCCAACCCAAGCCCTGAGCGGAGCAAGAGAGCTTTTCTTACCCCTTTGGCATTATTGGTCCAATTCCCATTTTCCTCTACACCCTTCACTAACATGACATTTATTTTTTACATCATCACTGAAAGACACAAGTAGGAGCCCCACTGGCTCCAAAGTTCTCAATAATTTTTTAAAAGGTCCTAAAATTCATCTGTTGCCAGCTTATAAAAGAGGAAAGATATACAGCTTTGAAAGTTACAAGACTCCTAATATCATCCACCAATTACTTCTGTGGCGCCAGAGGCAACAGAAAGACACAAGAGTTCTGGTCTTGAACCAAGCCAGGGCTCCCACTTCTAGAGATGAGGGTGGGAGAGTGTGTGTGTGTGTGTGTGTGTGGTGTGGGATAAAAAAACTAAGCCATGGGAACAGCCTGTCCAAATGATTCAGGAACAAAAGAAAAGAGGGTTAAGTTTTTCTATCCATATCTGACCCTGCCCCTCCTGTTAGATATTTCTAACTCAAGATTCACCACAGAGAACAGCCTCTTCTGGCATTTATTTCCTACTTCATTGTTTAGAATCACCAGCAGAATTATTCTGAATGAAGTTGTTAGAAGAATTTCCCTCTAATCTCTGTGATGAAGCACTAAATGTGCCTGCTGAACAAAGGGTTCTAACCACACAAGAAGTGAGTCTCTCAGCCCAGGACAGCAGTCACTGACTCTTTCCTGTAATCTCACTATAGCAGTGGCTTCTTACACCTTGTAATTTAGTAAAAGCTAGAAGGCATGACTCTGAATACAGCACACACCTGGCACTTCATACACATTAACCAGAGGAACGGAAATACAAGCTTCTTGAGAGGTACATAGAGCTACACCCCATTATGCTGGGCAGTGTGTTTCTGCAGGGGACTGGTCTTAAGTCAGGAGGAAAACCAACAGTGCTTCAAGGGAAAACAAGTCTCCCACATGACAAGACAAAAGAATGAGAAAACCAATGGAGAAAGAAAAACAAGTGAGGAGCAGGTAGGGGGGAACAGAAATAAAACTTCACCAGAAAATGTGATTCCCTAAAGGAGAACAACTATTGTCAGCCAGGTTAGGGCAAACTTGACACGGCAGAAAATCTGAGAGGAGAACTGGTCTGCAGGCAAGATGCAGCCTTTCACTACCATAACTAAAATTTGCTTTGAAATAGACAAAGTCCACAGACCTCTATATCTTTGCTGGAGCCAGCTCCGTATCTTACTCCTGACTAACAGCTTACCCCCTCAGTGTGGCAGGGTTTTTGTATTAAGATCTTGCATTAGAACTGGTGGCCAAAGAGATGCCACAAGCCATGAACAGATGTTGGGTGTATTTGCATCTGAAGCCATGCTAAATTAAGGTTGATCTTGAAAGAATTTGGTGGAACTCATCAACAAAATCAAATGAACACACACATGCAGAGTTTATCTTCAGAGCCTCCACATCTGTGCTTCATTCCTGCCTCCTGCATTTACAAGGTTAACAGGACTTGTGACTGCTTATGGAAATGCTAATTAATTACCCTGACTACGTAATCACATCTTCCTTCTAATGCAATACAGGCTATCAAGGAGCCCTGTGAGGCCACTCCATCCTTTTGTTACAAGGCTTCACTGCAGATGTTGCCCAGAGGCAATGAAATCTCTATGAGCCTGTCAGAGCCAGAATAATCAAAGCCTCAAAATATAACATGCTGTGTTCAGCTCCAATTGAATTTTTCCCCCAGCAAGTTCCAAGGGCTTTGAAAGACCAGATACTGGAACTTGTATGACACAGCCCAGTGATAGGCATAAAACACACTTGGCCAAGATTTTGATTCAATTGCTACCAGGATTAGTGTTTGCATGTATCCTCCTCATATTTAGAGGTCTTCTAAAGGGATAGAAAGCAGCCTTGTCTTTCTCCTTTTTTTCACTGGCCACCTGTTTGCTTGCACAGGCAGTTTTACTGGCTAATCCCAAACCTGCTTAGTTCACCTGGATCACATGGAAAGTCTCTGCCAGTTACTCATCTTGTAGTTTCTACTTGTAGTTCTTCAGTGATGGCCTTATTACCTGAGATGATATTTAGGGTTCTGCATTTCTGATGTTCAAAGAATATTTCAGCTGAAGACAAAGGCCTCCCAATTTGTTTTCCTCTTAAACATCCACTAGATCTCATTAGTCTTTAAGGCCTGATCACAATCTCAGGTCTTGCCGTGTTGTCAAACTATTACCAGAGAAAAAAATCTTCTGAAATGTAATTCTTTACAAGTCAAGTATGAAAAATAATTTTCTGGGTATGCAGCTGAACTGAGCTTGCAATTTAGAAAAGCTATGGTCTCTGCCTGTGCTGTGCCATGGCTCATGGTCTTCAGAACTAATGCAGGTAAGGAAAACACGTAACTCAAACCTACAATTTGGAGTGCATGACAATTAAGATCAATAGCTAAACACTAAATATATGCTTAACTAAAACTCATTCTCTCCTTTTACCTTTCTGCAGAGAAGCAATACAGTATTGCTTTTTCCAAGTGACTAAGTAAAAAGACAATTTACACTAACCTAGAAGAAAACAGATGGGACTCACTCAGGCTAGAAAACAGCTACCTCCCACCGTTTAGCATTACAAACTCCTAGCATCTACACCAGTATTAATCATATAAAAATAGAAGCAAATGCAGATTTAGATTATAACAACACTCTTGAGGACATAGTTTCAACTTGGGTAGAACGAGAATCTGCCAATTGTAACAGCAGTTTAACAATCCAGAAAATCAGATCTTTAACACTGGACAGTAAACTTCAACGCTCCAATGGTTTCCAAGACAAGTAACACTTCCTTGTATAACATCTCTGTCTACCAGTGATTTCTAACATTTGATGAGTGACTGAAGTTAAGACCAGAAACTGACTGAGTACAGCATGGGTGCTTGGTGCCCTTGGTGTGTAGAAAGCAGAGCGCTATTTCCTCTGTCTAGGTTGTATCACTTACAAAAACTACATCCACCATTTTGGGCTAGAGGAAAATGAACTACTAAATCTTTTTCTATCCCATATTCTGATGATCCTGTTCAGTATTTTCAGTGGTACCTAAAAATTCTTTTAATTCACACTGAACAGGAGGTACCCAGAAAAATGGAGCAACACCTCAGAAGGAAAAGGGGATACGATGCTACGCTATCTCTAGACTCCCTCAGTGCCGGAGTTACCAAAGAAAATTGGGTCAGTATTATTGGAAATTCTCAGCATCTCTCCTCAGGAGGGAGAACTGCCAGATTTTCTTAAGAAAGTGTCAATATTGCCTATATTCAGCAAGCTTCTTTCTGACACTGACCATCTGGTAAATTACCATCCTGCGTTGAGCTTTCCTTTAGCACTTAAGAAAATGGAAAAGTTTGAGAGAGATGATTCCTCTCCTAGTAACATGTTGCCTCAGATTTCTTTGTGTTTTGTCAATCTGGGTCACATCAATCCGTGGCTTTAACAGTCTATACTGAAACATGTTTCCATTGCACAACCTTTGCATGAAGTTTAAGAGACTTGGTTCTACTTAAAGTTGATAAACACACCAAGTCATCTGGTTAAGCAGTATCAGCTGTAAGGTGCTGACTTACCTGGGAGTTGCTCTGCCCATACCCTCCTGAGGTATTTTGGATAATTACTTCCCTTCCTTTTAGGTGTACTTGTGCTTTCCTCATGAGCCACCATATCTTCCCTTTGTTAACTGCTTTCAATAAACTTAATACTGCATGTGAAGGTGCAGGCTGCAGTGCCTGCAAATTCTTTTCCCCTCTCTTCTAATTCCATTGATTGGGGCAACTTTCTAACAAAATCAGCTGGGACTAAAGCTTGTTATGATAGTATTTTTGAAAAGAGAGAGAGGGGATTTGGTACACTGGAGACAGCAACCTGAAAGAAAGCATTCTTTTTCATGTTGTAACTGCTTACATTGTTGCTTCCAGAAGAAGGCAGGGTTTGCTGCAGCACTTGCTATTAACCCTATGAAACTTAGCCTTAAAACTGACAGCAGGCACAGTTAAAGTCTCAGACAAGCCCTCTACTTGCCCTTGCACAACGCAAGAGAGGTAAATAGTCTTTTGGGAGCCATCTGAAAATGGATGACACTTTTGTCTGGGTCAGTTTCCCGTTTTGGTGAGTCTGTTAGTATCAATATATCCATATGTGAAAGTGATTTTATCTCCAATTTTCACCATTGAGGTGGGATTCCCACATCAAAGTACTCCCCCTTGCCTCAGAGCTTTAAAAACATGTTTATGAGTCCATCTGCCCTACAGTAAAGGCAAGGTCTGATTCAGCAAAGCACTGAGCTTTTGCTTAACATAGAGAAAAGGACTTCTGGGTATACTTAACTTTTAGCATAAGTTTATGTGCTCTGAACTGAAGAGCTGATGAGCTTTTACATGGGACCAATCTGCCCAGGTCATCTCTTACTAAACTGAATTACACTGAAATTTTCACTGTTGTCTCCCAGTGCCACACTTCACATTCAAGGCAGACACTGGAGACCACAGTTGCACCATGTAAAAGGAAATCAAGTGCTAGTAGCACAGACGGTGGAGATGTACAAGATGAAAACAATTGCAAGAGTAGCCAAGTGCTTACAGCTTCACCTACACTGGCATTCGTAGCAAACTCATCTTTACAATGACTATTTAAAATGCAACCATAATCGCAAAAATGGAAGTATTAATTGCAATTTATAGGAAACAGTAGCACCTGAAGAGGGGAAAAGAAGAATGTTGTTAGCTTGACTATTACACTCTGGTAGTGAGCCAACTACAAGGAAAAAAACTATGCCTTTTCTAGTCAAAAGTGAATTAGAAATAGAGTTACAAATCCTCCAATAAGGTATAGGATTCATATACCCCTGAACAACCCTGTGCTGTTAGTAACCTCAACCAATCAAATATTTTCAGATATTTATGCCTGATTTATTCCTCCCTTTCCTCTAAAATACTGATACCTCAGGCATGGTAAAAACTGCATCCTTGCAGACCAAGAGCATTCCCTTCTCCTTGGGGTGTAATCAGAAGTATCATGCATGATGAAACACAACAAACCCCACAGGCTCTGGTTACAGTGTACAGACACAGGAATGCTTTCACAACAGCATCTACACTGCAGACTCAGCTGAGGGTGGAAAGCAAGCCAGTCCTTCCCACAAAGCCAGAGCTCACTGCTGACTACGGGCAGTCCAAGCAAACATGTTGAGGGGCCCAGTAACATTTCCATTTACAGGCACACAGGTCCCCCATGTGAGGCCTTACCAGGCTGTTTCTTGCTCTGCTAGCTGGCAACCAACCTGCTTGCAAACCCAGCATGACCCCCAGTTTAACTGCCTACACTATGGCAGTGTCAGAGTCTCAGCACAGGCTATCTCTGCCTGGTAATGTTCATGATCAAAGTACAAAGCACTGGCTGACAGGAGGTAAGAAGCAGATAAACCTGAGCCAGTATGACAAGTGGTGGTCCAGCTGGGCTCTTCGCCTAGATTTTAGGGAAAGCTTTTACGAGGAAGAAAAAAGGGGAAAAATTTTCAAAGAACAGTAGGGAAATCTCTTATGAAAATATAATTATTGAGTGTAAGACTGGGGGGATGGAGAGAAAGACGAAAGAGCTAAAGTACTTTCTAATCTCCATATTAGGTTTGAAACCAAGCACTCTTGCTCTTGAAAAAGACTAAGTGTCACTTCAGCTTTCTTCAAAAGATGTAGATTCCAAAGCCCAAGGCACATACCTCTTGCAGTCCAGTGAACTCTATTTTCTATTACACAACAACTGTTTCTTCATATCTCCACACAACATTATATATGAGGAACCTTAGGAAAAGCTTTCCATAGATAAAAGTACCCAGGGTATCTGCTCTAAGAAAAGTGCCTGACATCCTCTTTACAGACTGTATGCAATAGCTCAGCCTGCAGATGCAAAAGCCACATGGCCACAGGACCTGTACTGACCCTGCTCCACTTAGGGCAAGTATTTTAGGTCTTACTTCCACTGACAGGTTCTACAACACCTACACACAGTTTGAGTGACAGCTATTCCAGTGAAAATGTGGAGAACTTAACAGATTTGAGGCATCAGCACTGAGCATTTGTTTTCTTGAAGTTTTTCAGATTAGCAATGTCAGTAGGAAAAAAGAAAATATGCATCTATATTACAAAGAAAACAATTCCATTGGGTAAAGTTCCATTCAGTCCCAAGGGTATTGCCAAATCAGTTTGCATATCAAGCACAATTAGAAAGCAGATAACATTTTAAAGTCAGCCCAGCCCAAGCATTGAGGAAAACAGAGCATAAATTCTTTTGTGCCAAAGACACTGGAGTAGAAAACTTCGCAAGTATTTCCTTGGTACACTTGTAATTTGCTGTTAAAAAAAAGTTATTTCACAGAAGGTGATTTAGTGACATCTGAGCATTTATAACGAGTTTTTTCAACACCATTCAAGGTTGACACATTGCTGCTTCCGAGTCCATTTCCAGCCCAAGTCAGGAAACAAATGGAGCAAACAGAGTAACAATGTGCATATTCCCAACCTCCAACAGGTCAAGGGCAAAACAACAGCTAATGCATTTGTGATGCAAAATGATTAAACTGATTAAATACAAAAGAGGAGGATTAATTCCATCCTGGGCCTCAAATTCCCAGAATGCAGCTACAGGCAAGACTGGGAGATGGAACAGGAAGTTCACAGGAACTTGGCCAGGCTGAGCCAACTGCTTATGTAAGTTACTGAAAGACAGTATCCCTTCTTTCTGAATACATATTGGAAAACTGAGGCCACCCAACATTGCAAAAGCGGATCCTAGGAAACAGAACAAGGCTGTGTGACAGTCAGAAAAATGCATTAGTTGCACCCACTGTGTCAAAAGGCAATCTCCAATCAAGGAAACAGGAAAATTTGATTTCATATAAATACAAGTGTCAAATGTTAATGACTGTAACCTATTGTTTGACGTTGTCCTTGCTCAGAACAACTTGATAATTTAATTCTCATGCTATTTAGTAGCCTGAGCAGTGCTTGCAGAAGCCAAAGTGTGATAGTATATATGGTCCATCAAAAACTTTGTTTTGCTACTGACCCTAACCACTCTGCAGTCCTACTTCCTGCTCACCATGTAGATCTCCACTTGCAAGGGTTCTCCTTGTGCATGGATCTCTGACCTGAAGCCCTCAGTCTTACATAGTTTGTAGGACAGATGCTTTGGGCCCAAGTTTGATGAATGAAAAACACATTTTCTCTGTTCCAGCATCAGGGAGGTAAAACAAAGACAGACTTAATTTGAAAGCAGCAACTGTAGCTCACCTCAAGGACATCAAAATGAAGAGTAGTCGTTATTCACTACACCCTTACCGTTCAGCCAGGACATTTAACCTCTTTTATTTTAAGCACTCTCCATCCTTTCAGTAGAGGACTGAAGTGTCTTTGCTGGCAATGTGTACATACACAGCATACACACCTGAAGGGAATCCTAAGGCACAAACCTCCTAAAAGGAGGGAGAAAAAGGAAAGTCTTTCTCAGTCAGTCACTGAACACAAAGGGACACAAAGGGAAATAGTAAGCATTATTTAACATGAGGTGAAGGTGGCAACTCACAGCCCTAGCAGCAGGATGCTGCTGCTTCTCTGTCCTCCAGAGTCTACTGATCTTATTAGGTAGGCATCACCACGCTAAATGAAGCTTTTATTTACTTTTTACATTATTGTATAGGGGATGTGTGACATTATTTCATGGCAAAAATACCACTAGTATCAAGACATTATCATTCCTGACCAGAAAGGAATTTCTGCAGGGCAGTATCTACTCAGAACATCCAATAATCATGGATTTAATTTAAATTAAGAGCAAGCATAAGTAAAACCTTCAGTATCCATATCCCAGTTGAATGCTCTAATCATGAGGTTCTTGACTGCTCAGAGGGGGGTTTTGGCTTAGAGGTTGGAAAGGCAGTCAGCTTCAAGCTATTCTGGGCTGTCACCACTAGAATTACAAAACTCAACAGGTAGCCCACCACAATGTCCTGTGTGACAGCAGCTACATTTACACATGGAAGTGTTCAGGAAACATTCATGAAGAGAGGTACTTTTGACTGGAAAAAGCTTTTTTACATCATGCAGTATTTATGTGAAAATATATTAGCAGAATAAAGCCTATGCCATTTTTTCTTTTTGTAAAAAGCTTTGTAGATTTTCTAGTCACTAGTGAAACTTGACAGCTTTTTCAAAACAAAACTTTCCCAAACTAAAAGCTTTCTGTAGTGGAAGAAAAAACAGTTTTCACATGCCTGGCCACAAACTCCGCATTTTTTTGGAATTTCGTCCTGTTGGCAAGCACCTACAGTGGGTATTGAGCATACAAATCTAAGTTTTCCTCTCCTGTGTGACTTCCCTCATCCAAGGGAAGAGGGGACAATAACAAATGAGAACATTTGGCTAAATATATGACTTAGAGCTTCCTCTGAAGGCTAATATCCAATTTCCATATCTAGTTCTTTTTGCTTTAGGCCTCTGGTTTGACCAAACATGACACTAAAATAGAGTTGTGATAGAAGTTGTATTCACAGAAGGGTGGGTCTTTTTAAATTTTGTTTATGTATTTTTTTAAGAAATGGAGAAAAACTCAGTAACTTCTTTTGGGGAAGAAGAGCTGCATTTTTGAATCCCAGATGACTTCACTACTCACATATTACTGACTCTTTTATTAGTTCTGCAATATCATTTGATCACATCAAAGAAACTAACTTTTTAACTTTCGATAAGTTTCAGTTAAGGGACAGAGGGGGAAAACAGCAGTCATGGATCCTATTTCAAGTTCTGCCACTGATTCCCTTTTCTGGCTTTAAATAATTCCTTCTATTTCTTTCTGTATCTCAAGTTTCTTCTTGTACAAGATGGATAGAAGCCACTATTGCCTATGTTACAAAGGTAACAGGAAAATAAATTCATATTAAACATGCTCTAAGGACCTGGGGGAGATAATTAGGAAATCCAAAAAGAATGACAACTCCAAACTGAATGACAGTATCTTAAGATCCTTAAAATGGTAAATGATGCATTGCTAAAGCATTATCAGTTTCACTAACATTTAGAACATACCAAGTCAGAGGTTTTCTTAAATTTATTTTCTATTCTTGAATAAGAAGTTTCTTGACTTACATGACAGCTCTTGTTTTACCAGAAAAACTGCATTGGATCGCTACAGCCTTGAGAAGGCAGGATTCACCCACATCCTCAACGCAGCCCAAGGGCAGCGCAACGTGGACACGGGACCAGAATATTACAGCAACATGAGTGTGGAGTACCACGGAGTGGAAGCAGATGATCTCCCCACTTTCAACCTCAGCCAGTTCTTTTACTCAGCTTCCAAATTCATTGATAATGCACTTCGGGATGAAAGAAGTAAGGAGGGTGCTGAAAATGGTTCAAGCCAGTATAACATTTACTCCATCTGAGTAAAAGCATAGTTCCATGGCATTTAACCTTTTGGGAATGAAACAAGTCCAATACAGTTTAACATAGCATATAAAACTAGTAGTGGGGAACCAGTTTAAGAGAAGATATAATTAGGACCCTTCTCAGTAATACCACCCCAAGAGCCCCTTACCACTTTTATCAAAGTTCTCATCACAGCTCCTATCAAGGGGTCCTGTATGACACAGATCTTTTGTTGTTGTTTTGACTCCTTCATAAACACATCAGAGACAACTGGACATTGCATAGGTGCCATGAATTAGCTGTCTTTTCATCCTTTTCCTGATTAATCCCTATCAAGAAAGGTTTAATGAATATTAGTTGCAGAGTGGTGGGAGTAGAACACAAGTGGTCTCAGATATTCCATGCTGTCATTCCACAGCTCCATGCACTGCAGCATTAGGTTCTCTATATAAATATAGAAACCACCCTTCCTACTTGACCATCAGATCTACCCCAACCTATAACATTTATCTCTCTGCCATCCTCCAAGCAGCAGGGAACTGATACAGCTCTGACAGCAGTAATCTAGAAACATTTCATTAAAGTGTTTGTAATTTCTCAGCTTGATTACTACAATTCATTATTTGCTGATCTCCAGCAGTGTTCTATCAGAAAGCTTTACACTGATGTGAAGTGCTACAGCCTAGGCCTCACACTGACTTTCAATATTACTCCTACTCTTTTACCCCACATACTTTTAAAAAAAAATCTCAGCAGGATATTTTAGATATAGAGACCTTAATATCAGAGGGTCAGATACTAAGTTTCTAGCCTTGTGTCAGCTTCTGTTCTTGGCTGTCTAGCTCAGCTGCAGGCAGTTACTACCTGACTTGCTTCCAATAGCCAGCCAAGTCTTTACAATTTTACCCTTTCAGCAAGTACAGTCCACACAACAGTCCCTTCCCTTGCTTGGGAGAAAACCTTGAAAGCAGATCAGTTTTAAAAATCAAAGTCCTAGTAGCAGGAGAAACTGCTTCAGGAGCTTACATGCTTATGAAGAAAGGTTCCCAGCATTTCAAAAAAGTGTGTCTGAAGCACTGCCTTTGGAAAGGAGAGGATAACTAACACACACCCGTGTCTAGCCATGGCTGGAGGCCAGAGGTCAGTGGCAGACTGGAGTAGCTGGAATAAGAAATGCAGACTTCCTCATTCCCACCACCCTCCTGTTCCTGTAAGACTTTAGTCTGCTGTACTGAAGTAAAGAAACAAGCACAAGGGAAGCAGCAAGGGCAAGAAAAAAGCCTTGCATCCCAATAAATATTGTAAAAGGAAAGGATGAGATGGGGGGAGTATTAACCTTTTTGTTTCAAAACCACATCAAAGTCCAGGAAGTTCTGAGACAGTATCAAGCACCAGCCCAGCACTGGAACACAAAACCAAATTGAAGAGTGACTGGGTGAAGTACAAACCAAAAAAAAAAAAAAAAAAAAAATCTGCACTCAAGTAGATACTACAAATTGCAGTGATTTCTGTAGCTGTAGTAATTTCTGCCACATTCACATGGCTTTTAAACAGGTTAGCTAGGATCTTTTCTGATGAAGACCAATAAAATAAAGAACTACTGTAACACTCATGAAGAAAAAGAGCAAGCTCTTAACTTTCTCATGAGGGAAAAGTAAAATGTACATGTACACCTCTTATCCCAGCCAGAGATATGCATAAAGACACTATGCATGGGCCAGGAAGACACTGAGGTTTAAAGCATGACAATAGCTTTCCAATACACATTTACAGAATGACTCCAGAGGCTAGACTGAAGTGTGGACTGATGCTTCTTATGGAAGAAAAGACTAGAGGTAACTAGTGCTCTCCTCCAACAATATAAATGCTTCATTTGTGAATGCACATCTAGTGCAGAAATGTGTTCTGCATTTCAAGTGCCAAATGAACAGGCTGTTTTGTGGGCACCTTCCTGACTGACAACATCCAAATTCCTAAACAGGGTTTTGTATGAAGTAACGAAGCACCCATCTCCAGTGGTAGTGACATGGGACTTTAGTGTGTGGTGATAAATACTTCTGACCAGTAACACCTTTACATTGCTTTGCTGCTTTGTATTAGAACTGAGCAAATGCAGAGAGGGAAAGGGGTAAAAGAAAAAAGCTTCAGCTTGTGTGACCAGAATGTAGGCATTAATGAATTTACTCTGGCTTTATCACATTCTGGCTGTATCTGGGGTATGACCTTCAGCCAAAGGATCAAATTAATTGAATACATGTCTTCATATAATGGTTTTTGCTGGGAAAACGTTCAATAGTCAATGCTATTGAAACAAGCTGTCATTCTAATGAGGAAGACCCTCTCTGAAACAGACCAGAAAGCTTGGCAATTTGGATGCTGTCAAAACAGTCCTAATTCTGATTTAGCATCCAAAATCTTCATGATGGTGAAGAAACTCCCCGATCAGAACTGTATTTGCAGGGTTTAAGCATGGGCTGATGGACGTTAGAATAGTTATAAGAGTAAGTTTTAGAGGCAAACTCTAATGGATCACAATTATGCTTGCTGTCATTCAGCTGTGAATAAAGTTTTCTCAAAACATGCAATTCAGACCATAGAACAGAATTTTTATCAGTGAGGGCTGTGTAACATGAAAGGAAGATATTATTTTAAGAAGTTTTTTGGTTTCCTATTAAGCTACAGATTTAATACTCATTCCTTTGGAATTTTAGTTCCTCAGAATGCAGAATAGAGGGGAACGGCATTTTCACTTCATATTAAAATGTCAGGGGAAAAATACACTGAAGAGAGATTTTAAAAGAAAACAAAGTGGGAAGAAGCTTATGAGACAGATACAAGGACCTGAGGCAGTTGACCAAAGACACATCAACATTCATGGCTCCATCTAACTCTTGAAACAGAGGGCTGCATCTAGACAAATTTTCAAGAAACACAAACCCAAGTCAAGTGAATGAAGTATTTCAGAGACCTGTCACCACCCAGCAGATCTCTGTCTCTGTGCACTGATACTGCAAATTCTGGCACACCTTGAAGATATAAGTGGTCAGAATCCAAGACTGCAAGAGCAGACTCCCTTTAA
Organism: Corvus brachyrhynchos; assembly: GCF_000691975.1. Classification (NCBI taxonomy): domain Eukaryota; kingdom Metazoa; phylum Chordata; class Aves; order Passeriformes; family Corvidae; genus Corvus; species Corvus brachyrhynchos. The sequence continues at coordinate 11,565,434 of NW_008246060.1, forward strand.
GGGAATGAGGGTTCAGAGTGGTCCTTATGTTAGAATGGAAGAGACTACAAAATAATACAGAAGGGACATAGCTCTGCAGAAGAGTGTCAAGTGTTCTGCTGTAACAGGCAGTTGGCTCTTGACTACTCACACACAGCAGAGGACAGACTTCCTTTTCTTTAAACCAGTGGACATTTCAGAAAATGGTACAGCCATTTTTTGCCTTTGTTAACACAATATGAAACTACATTTTCTCCTAGATCTCCTGCATTTGCCACCCACACAAAGCAAAGTGTTCCTTGTCCCATCATGTATTTTATCACCTCAACAGTAACACATTTACAAGGTGGGAAGCTCTAAAGAGAAGCACTGAAGGCCTAAACAAATGAGTGTTTTCATCCATTTCAAATATTTGCAATAATAATAGAATAGATTATCATTTTCCAGGAGAGGAAGAGGCACTTTTAGTTATCAGAAGGACTGGAATTTTGCCAAGATGCCTCAAAGACTATCTGCTGGGATTAGGATGCACACTCTAACCATTAATCCTTTAGTGTTGGCAGTTCTTGATGCACCCATTACACAGCAGTGCTACTTGTGCCAAGACATCCTCTTGTGCCTGAAAGCAAAGGAGTTAATCGGCAGGAGTCATGGCTTTGCACCCAGCACTTCTCACTAGGCATAGCTAACAGAGATAAACTATTATTGGCCCTGATAGCATGTTTTTTATTTTTTTCTCCTGTGGCAATTCTGCTCAGCAGAGTGTTAGAGAGAGTGCTCCAAATCTACTTCCTTCAGCAGTTCAACCTTTTGCGAGAACCCCTCGAGGGCTTTGAATCATTTTTGGAAATCTTTTGAAGTGTTTCAAAACCTGTCAATCAGACCTGAACCCACTTACTGTTCTCCTCCTCCACCTCCTCCAGATACTGCTAACACAGAAGGTTCCACTTTGACTTACAACCTTGCTCCTATCCAAAGCCAAGGACTTTCTGCCTCTGGAAGCCCCAAGTTAAACCAGGCAATGTCACCGAGTTAAACTGTGGCATGTTTATTCAGAGATGAAAACTCTTGGCAAAGACTCTGCACACACAGGATACAAGACGGGCTCCTACTGCAAGGAGATGATTGTATTAGAACACTCAGATGATGGTGGTGGTGAAACATTACTTTCATTCAACACAACAGGGTGCTAGCCAGAAATTTCTACAGCAGCTTTTCTATAGTGTTTAAGAGCTGGTTTCTTTCCACTCCCTGGTTATATGCCTATGGCCTTTCTTATCCTCTGCCCCCAAAAATGGGCATAAAGTAATGCAATCTAGATCTTAAAGGACATTATTGTCAGAACAAAAAAAGACAAATCAAATTCGGTTACTTTTTGTGTCTAGATAGTAGAACTGAGAAAGGCACCCCCCATGCAATCCATTTATTCTCATGGAAGGACAGTGTGAGAGCACACCAAACCCTCCCAACAACCTTGTGCTTTGGTCATTATTCCCTAACACAGAATTACATACACACTGTTTGTGAGACATGTAAGACAAAGCTGCAGCAGGGATCGCTGTGGTAATTAATGCAGCCCCCAGGCCTCCTCTGCAAGCTTTGTTCACAAATAAAAAGGTACTTGGTTTAGGATTAAATGGATCATCCCTACTGTAGATGGTGTTCAGTTGTAAGATTTACTGCCTCAGTTCTCCCTCATGCAAAAGGAGAGGCTTATCAAGTGCTGGTAAGGGTAGTCAAACATCAGACAGAACAGGGGTGTTACAGAAACCTTCACTGTCAAAACGAAAGGGTTACCCAGTGTCACTTCTGATGGTGTCCCTTTGTTTCCACAGGCAAGGTGCTGGTCCACTGTGTTATGGGCCGCAGCCGCTCAGCCACGCTGGTCTTGGCTTACCTGATGATTTACAAGAACATGACAGTGGTGGAGGCCATTGAGCAAGTGTCAAGGCACCGTTGCATCTTGCCAAACCGGGGCTTCCTGAAGCAGCTGAGAGAACTGGACATAGTGCTGGCACTGCAGAGGAGGAACAGCAAGAACAGCCTCCCACCTGCTGACCAGCAGAACAGCACCACCATCTAGCACTGTCCTGGCACGGCTGTGCTACTGGAAAAGAAACTCCATAAAAGGAGGAGAGGGGAAGGTGTATTTAATGACACAGTCACAAGGATCATTTGTTATTTGCTAGAAAAACAAAAAACCAAAGTCACTTCAAATACTGTCAAGATGAGAAAGAAGGGAAACCGAATTTAAAACTCATCATCTTAAAAAGTTCCAGCCTTAGCAGAATTCTTTGTTACATCAACAAGTAAGTTTTTCTCTCTGCAAAAAACCCCAAACATTTACAACACAAAAAGGAGGCACAACTTAAAACTCTCTTCTAGCTGAGTACCCCCAAAATCCTGATCCTAAATCAAGCACATAGCCTTTAAAGGAGTGCAGCTAGGCATT
>NW_008246060.1:11568454-11605057 GCF_000691975.1 Corvus brachyrhynchos
CATTCCTGAAGAAATCTTGCAGGAAAAACACTGATTTGTTTAGTCCAGAGTCCTGAAGGGTTTCACAGGAGTTTGCCTTTTTGTGCTGCTTCCTGGCATACTTGTTTCTTTTTTCACAGTGATAATCTAGGGCAGCACAGCAGTTAGAGAGCCTCTACATGAGGATCAACTACACCATGAGAACTAGAAACAAAGCAATACCCTTGAGAAGGTCAGATGCATAAGCAGCTACACTGGACAACAATTCAATGATATACATACACATGACATTGCAGAACTTTCAGTTTTAAATTGCTTAACTTGTCCTAAATCCTTCAACTGCCTGAATCATGTCCTTTACATTGTTATGATGAAGTTCAACACTGAACTTGTACAGCTCCAATAGCCCCCTAAATAATAATGGATTATAATCTGTTCTAATGAGATTTTAAAAAAGGCAAGAGACACCAATGAAGCCTTTAAAAAAATGCCTCAGTGACCTTTCTTCCAGCAGAAGAAAGCTGCTGCAGTGCTTCCAGACACTGTTTAGATCTATCACTGCCAAATGTTTCCTCCTATCTCAGCTTTAATAGGTCATTGTCCTCCTACATAGTTACATTTGTTAATAATTGCATCTGTTGACAGAAGTGGTGCTAATACACTAATGGGGACACCAGACCCACTTTTCTGCCTTAACTTATTCCATTTACCCTATTTGATACAAATGACCACCGTGTTTTGAAACAATGAGAGTTTTGCCAGCATTTGCTATTCTTAAAATGTATGTCAGAGTAGGATCACAATTAAGCCACGTTCACCTTTGCTGCATCTACAAAAAGGTGAGGTCCTCGCCCTCCCTACCAGAATTTTACCTAATTCAATCTATTGGGTAGGAGGCATTTGCTCAGTGCCTGAGAGGCACTTGGCCATGACCTGGCCATCAAGCACACAGGAGAGTTCTCTTGGTCTTTACCAGCTGACAAAAGACTTTGCAACTTTGGTACAGTATGAACTGTGTAAGTATTGGATACTTGTGAAAAAAAAAATACAGGGCAGAAATGTGCCACTGAGAACTGCAAGGATATGCTACAAACCAGAGTTGAGCACAACTTTATTCTATTTTTTGTAGATGTTAACAATGCTTCACAGGCTTGGAATCTCTAGTGTGAAGGCCTTCCTATTCCTTCACTTCCTTTTGGGGCCCAAAACCCAGTAAATCGTGCATTTCCAAACACCACCTGTAGCCAAGGCTGCAGATACCCATAATACAATGCTTTTGATTTATCATTTGGATTTATCTGCATAATAAACACCTTATCTTTAAATTCTCAGAAAAGCAGACATTTAATATAACTAAACTACTACCAAATCCAAATTAGACATCACAATGTGAACAATATTCATGATAGAGATACACAAACTCTGGGACTTTGAGCAAATTAAGTAGCCCTATACCTGTATTAGGAGGGGAAAAAAAAAACCACTGAAAAAGCCCCCCAGAAATAATTGGGAACTCAAAGGGAGTAATTCAATATTTCAAAAATAAATAAGCACTCATGATGTGAGTTTAGAGTAAAAACATTTTTGGATGGGGTCCCGCAACTCTTCCTGCCTACTTCCATAGCCCTTCAAATGCACCTTTTCAGACCACCTTATTGTCTACTGCAGTTTAATTCACAGCCAGACACAGAACAGTTCTCCCAGCCTTGTGTCAGACAGACCTGCCTTGCATGGCCCTGCTTTCATTTACACTGGCAGCAAAAGCTGAAATTTTTTTAGCATTTGCTTTAGAGACAGGAATTCTGTACCAAACGATAAACTAAATGATAACAAATATCTGTGATGATTTCCCTTTGTCAAGTTACAGGTTGTCTTCTTTCTTGTATCCTGCATGAGAGCTTGATGACTGCTGTAACTGAAAGAGGACTTGTAATTGATTTACACGCATAATTGATCACCCTCAGCTCTACAGAAAATTGCCAGGGCCATTCTTTCTATTTACCATGCTGATATAAATGGAGTTTGTTTCCATTCACCACCCTGCCTGATGGACAAATTAAACAGCTTATAAAACTGAGAGACACAGTGATCTAACATGGAAGATTAGTACCTTTAGCAGTCCTTCATTTCTGTTTATATCAGAGATTCTTACAATGTTAGTAAAAAATCAGTTGCATTTTGCCCACAGCTAGGGGATCAGATAGCCTGAGTGCAACAACACTTACCTTTCCTGTCTTTGCTAACGGGCTGAGTGCAGCTCCCAGGAGCACTGTCATTTGGCAGCTTCCAGATTAAGTATGTCCTGCTCCAAAGACAAGTACAAAGACAAGAACCAGGTCTTGCCTGAAGGACTCAGCTGGCACAGCTGTGCCTACTAAGTAGTTTTGAAGTAAACATACTTTTCATTTACTTCCCAGCTTTTTTTGCCTACTGTTCTCCCAGAATTAATGGGACTTAATCAGAAAAGCAGAAGTTCTGGAACACCTGACTTCCACAAAGTGAGGCAACTCTTGCAAGCTGCTGATCAGCTGATTAACGAGCATCAGCAGCACCGACTCCAGCTACGAGCCAGGTCTGCAGGTAACACACACACGGAACAAGGCAAGTTGATTTCCTTGTTGCCAACCACCAGTAGCATCGAGCATTCTGTAAGAGTGCATGGCCAAGGAAGCTGCCTACACTTCACAAGAATCATCTATTGCCATTTTCTGAAGAATTTTTTTGAAGACAGTAAAGCAAGAGCTCATTCCCCTCTGGGATGGTGCTAGAGCACACAGTCAAAACTGACACTCCAATGTGCACACAAGACAGAGAACAAGTACATCTGTCAAGGAAAAGACAACCTTCTTATATATCAGAAATTTTAGTGCAGTAATGCAATTCACAGCTAAGCAGTCATTATGGGAAAAGATGCAGGATAGTCCCTTGTCCTCCTGAAAGGAATTAAATTCTGAAATAACAAAATTCTATTGGAAACTTGCCTGTTGTGTGCACACTACGCATCATTTCCCAAACAACTTTTAACCCGTATATTGTAAGTACAGAATTTTAGCAATATGCTGGAGTTGGGATGCTCTATTTCAGGTTAGCAAATATTTGAAATGGTAAGAAGGTCTGATTTGTCTGTATGTTACAGGCTTCGAAACTTGAAACTAAACAGCAGCAGATAAAGACCCAGGTGCCTTTTTCATTCACTGTAAAAACACACAAATGAAAAATCACAGAACATAATGCTACTTTGAGATACAATTATTTAACAAAGATAGGGTCCTAGCTAAACACACCTGAAGGCTGCACATAACTGTGTTGAGTTCCACTTTCCTTTTCCTAAGCATAAAAAAGGCAAGTTACTTTGTGAAGATGAAAACAAAGTTTAAGTACTATGAATACTCTCTGCCTTCAATCAACAAATTTGACAATGTAAGGGCATGAACCAAGATCTTTGCTGTATTGTGCTCTCCTAATCAAGTGTTCTGAACTTCTAAAACACAAGTTACTGCAGATTACCATTGGACCAGCAATTTTAGCTCTCATTCAGATTCACTATTTTAGACTGCTGCTCCATTGTATTAAAATTGAACAGGTCGTGCACATGAATCTGTAGTATCAGTTTCTTGATTTGGTACCATCACACAATAATGGTTTTATTTAAAGAAATACACATTTCTTTGACTTTTAGATATATGAAATACTACCTTTAAAGCTGTTTTATATACTGGAATGGGGACACAGTTTTCAGTCAAGATGGCCAATCTTTTCACCTTCACAACCTTACTGCAGTGACAGTGGCAACATCCACATTAGAAGCATTTTGAAAAATTATCACAAGGATTTTTTCTGGTGTAGATTCACACATACCACATTTGAATTTGTCCACTCATGAGATCCACATATAGACAGCCTTCTTGTCTTTAACAGACCTTCCATTGCTAGATGAGAAATGCTCATCTCTGTGTATGTTTGTGTGCCCATATACATGCATATACACAGAACCCATAGATTCAATGCAGAATTTGCATCATCTTGTCACCCAGCAACAATGACAAAGGAAGAGATTACAATTCTGTCATTAACATACAGTTCAAACACCATGTCTGTTACTATCATATATCCTTTTATATATATATATGTATATATATATTCACACTTTCTATAGGAAAGAAGTTTCATACATTAAATATTGACAACCTTGTAAGGTATTAAATACATATTTATTCAATATTTTATTAAGATTATTAAAAAAAATAATCTTAGCTATTCTTTATTTTCACAAGGTGTATGCAATTATGATGAGTAACCTACGCTTAAGCTCTAAACAGCCTAATCCAAACCCCACCAGCTTTAATGGGCTTTAGATCAAGCATGTGAGAGCACCGTAACAAACACTGCTTCAGGAGGTAATTCCATGCAACATCAAACTATGACAAGACACAAGAGGCTAAAAATGGCTCATCATAATTTATTTTATGTTAAAATGTACAGCTTGGGGGGGGGGTGTAGTTTTTTGCAGTTTTTATTTTTGTTGCTTGGGTGGGTCTTCTGTGGGTATTTTTTAAGTGACTGACTAAAAAGATAACAGATAAATACAAGAGTGTCACTGGGTCCTATTTTTACATGTATCAAGCCTCTTCTGTTCGGCCCTTACAGTCACTCTGTACAGGTACAAAGGCTACAAAAAAGGAAGCAATATAAACAGACACAAATAACTTTTGCTTTTTTACATGCGATCTGTAAGCTTAGTTTGAGCTATTCACACGCTACTGCTCTATTTTTTCCCTTAAAAAATAACTCCAATATTTTATAAAGATAGAAAAATCTACAGATGGAATGAAAATGTAAAGTTAGAGGCATTTCCATAAAATAGCAACTTTACACCAAATTCACTACTTTTTTTTTTTTTTTAAATCCTGCCAAGTATTTGGACATATACGAAAATGTTTCAAAACTTGACAAATAAACACTGAGATGTTTCAATCAACAGAAAAACATAACAGTTTTTATAAAACAGAAAGCTGCCTTTTTTCCTACCCCAGCCCCAAAGAAACTGGTCACAAAAATGGAAAAGAGTCTCAACTTTACACTAAACATACAGCAATAAAACCCTTTGAACTAACCAAAATGTGAATAGCTTTTGCAGCTTTTTTTTATTATTTTTACAAGTTTTATAATTAACAAAAATATAATTCTGGTTTTTTTACCCCTCAAACTAGGGTAACCTAATCAAGGCAAAAAAATTAAGAAATGGCTTACTGTTAAGCACAACACTTGTACAGTACTACAAAATGCACTGTCACTAACAAAGACATTAGCGGCATGCAGAAGTGTCACCTTCAGAAACAAAATAATACAATAAAAGAACTGCTAAAAGGCATTTACATGTGGGGAAAGGAGAGAGAAAAAGCTCATGATCCAGTACTGTCTGATAGTTTTGGAGTCTATTTATCCACATTTTTAATGGGAGCAGGCACATAAAATGGCTCTGAACCATCAGCTGCTGTGTAATTGCAGTTCATAGAAAGAGTTCTTCCTTTCCAGAGAACTTCAAGCTCAATGAAATAAACGAAAAATGGAAAACCACCTAATTCCCCCCAAAGAGAAGTTAAATCTCACAATGTTAAAAAATAAACAAAAAAACCCAAAACAGAACAAAACAAAACAAAATAAAAAAAAAACCCAACAAAGCAAGAAATAAACGAAAACTTGTATAAGGCTTTCTGCTGCATACAGCTTTTAAATGGTGCCAACAAATGTATTTGCATTCACACCAATTGCTGGTTTTGAAATCGTACTCTCCAAAGGTATTTGTGCAGATCTATCCCATACGCCGGTTTGGTAGTGCGTCTCTCCCAAGGGCCTACCTTCTCATGTAGGATCCATTGAGAGACTGTTTGGACATGCCTGTGTTCATGTAGCCGTGGTGGCCTGGAGGAGTGTACATCATGTTACTGTGGGGTGCTGTCTGCATTGGCTGCTGTGCATATGGCTGAGTTCCCATCATTCCCATCTGCATCTGCATAGGGTACTGGGGGGTTTGATTCATATACCCATGATTACTGTGATAGCCACTATTCATCATTGGCTGGGACATACTGTAACCGTTCATAGCATTAAGGGTATTCATATTCATGTTCACTGAATTGACATTATAAGCAGGGGCTGGCATCAAATTTACACTCATGTTCATGCCGCGCTGCATTGTTAAGGTCCGTGCGGGCCCTTGCATGGCCACAGTCTGTGAAGCTCGCCCATAAATTTGTGGCTGATGGGCTGCAGCAGTGGGTGGCAGCGGTGTGGATTTGGTTCTTACAGAGACATGACCTTTGCTGGCCATCTGAGTCTGCAGTCTTTGCGTGTGGGATATTCCAATATTCGATGAAGTCATATTACGCTGCAAAAGGGGAGGCGGCAAATTCATGGGAGGAGGAGTAAGGTTGGGGGGAGGGGTCATGGTAGCCTGTGCTTGGGGTCCTCCAGGAACAGCATGTGGAGACTGAGAAAGCTGAACAAGCCCTGTGTTACTTAAGGGGGCAGACAAAGAGGCACTGTTTGCATAGGAAGTTACAGCAGCTGAATGGCTGTAAGGCAAAGAATGATCCATAAGCGTATTAGTTAACTGTTGCAGTTTGGCAAGGCTGAAGGTGGCAGATGGCTGTGAGTAATGCCCTGCTCCAAATTCACTCTGCCCCATTCTTTCATATAATCCAATGTTGGCATTGCTAGTCTCAGGGATTTCAGTCAACTGCATAGGTGGCGTAAAATTAGCAGCCATGCTGCACTGGGATAACTGTTGGTTGCTGCTTGGAGGCCTTTCAACAACACAGCCTTGGGGAGATTTTACATTACAAGTGGGAGGAGAATTGATGTTTGCTTGTTGCATCATACTGCAGCTTCCATTAATGTTAGACATCTGCTGGGTCACTGCACAGCTACTCTGCGTTAGGTTACTAGATGTAAGGCTACTGTATGAGCAACTGTTTTGAGAAGAGTTGTTTCCACAGATACTACTACCCATTGTAGAATCATAACTGCTTGGGTTTTCATAGTTTTCTGTGGTGCTCTCAATACTTCCTAAGTCACTAAACCCACTATCCACAACTTGCTGCGAATGATCAGAAACAGAGGGAACATCCATCATTGGGCTGGTCTCCATGTTCTGTAGAGACGGCACAGAAATGGCACTTTGATCTGGGCTGATCTGAGCATAGCTGTTCTCTAAAGGAGCAACATTTGGACTATTAACAGAACGAACTGACTGGCTGGGATGAGAGTGCACAGATGAAACTGGGCTGCTGTGGTCAGACTGCTGACAGTCATCCAGTGTGGTCATTTGGGGACTTTGGTCATTGTGGGCATAGTTCTGCAAACTTCTACAGGCCTCTTGAGTCTCTGCACAGTCCTGAAATGTATCTTCATGTTCACTTGTTTCTTGGGTTAGAGACTGTACTGCTTGAACAGTCTCTGAGTCAATCTCCATGGTCTCAGTACTCTCTCCCTTGAAATCGGAATGTAATTCTTCACCAGCTTTTTGGTCCTGGTTGTTGTCTGCATGATCATCATCAGATTCAGGCACTGGGTCTGAATCTGTAGCAAGTTCTTTCTGGTCACTTTCACACTCATCAGCTGCAAGGTCAACACCACAATCCATTAACTCCTCCTGATTTGAATTACCAGTTTGAACATTTACTTCTAAAAAAGATTGCTGGGTTTCCAGCATTTCTTTGAAAGCTTCACCAGGCAATTCCTCTTTCTCCACTTCTGTTGAACCCATGTGACTATCATCTTCATCATCTGCATCATGATCCTCATTGTGAGAAGGCTCTTCATCATCTTCCTCCTCTTCCTCCTGATCATCCAAATGCACGGACTCCTCTTTTTGCACAAAAACTTCCTCTGCTTTGTCTTTTTCTTGATCTTTTGAATTGATTCCATCTTCTTCTATGCTCCTTTCTTCTTCCCCAGCTTTCATGGTATCATTTTCTTGTTTTTCAAAGGGATCACTGGATGGATGCAGAGGTTCAGGTTCTACCTCTTTCACCTCATCATCTGGTGGTGGTAATGCTTCAATAGGTTCTTTAACAGCTTCCTCCGTAACAGCAGGAACTGAACAGGGCTTGTCTTCAGCTACTTCCTTTTGTTCCTCCACCAGCACCTGGTAGTCAGGCTCCATGGGAGTCTCAGGTGGAGTATATAAATTAAGCTTAAAGCCAGGTTTTCTTTCTTTGCTTTGCCTCCACTTAGATGGACCACGCTTAACTCCTTTGGGCCAACCCTGCTTACTCTTTAAAGGTTCAAGATTGTCTTTAGTGCTTTCTTCCAACACAGCTACATCCTCTGTATTGTCTTTGGGAGGTAATAGAGAAAAAAAAAAAAAAAAAAGTCTTAGCTTGCAGACTAATCAATATTTCCCAATATAAAACTGAAAATAATTTATAAACTCAAAATGTATTAAGAAACCATGAAACAAGAGTTATAAACAGATCTCAAACCACAGTAGAATGATGTAGTATCTACAGCTCAAACACACTACACAGATATGTTATTGTTTGGTGGCCTTTTAACAGACACTAGCAGAACCACCATTTATACACTAGAAGAATCCCAGAGATTTAAATGTCAAGACATGTAAACTAATGCAAATACTGTCCAAATATTTGATTTTCAACCTTTGGTTTTAGAATAGAAGTATGCCTTCACTTTATATAGACATTGATCTAACATATATTCATCTTTTCTGACAGTAATGACATGAAAGTCTGGAGTTTCCTCTGTGACCATTCTGGAGGACAAGCTATAATAAATATATAATTATGCTTTAATACCAACACTGAAAAAAGGTGATTCATTCTAGTACTATCTCACGGGCAACATATCATGACACAGCTCACAACAGATGATAGAAGGCAAAAGATAGTTAAAATTAAACACAGAGTGCATCAGAAAGCTAAATTAATCCATTAACTATAAAAAAAGGACCCAAACACATTTGCCTCTTTCCTTTCTCCCCAGATACTACTTACATATACTCTAGAAAAAAGGAGAATTACCAAGATACAACATGCTGAACTTGGGAGTGTAATGGCTTCAGTGATACTTCTGTATTGTGATGATGTGGTCCATGGGCAAATACAAAACATTAGTCTAGTTAAAACAGTGCAAACCTGACCACTGGGGCATAGCTGGAACTTGCTACAATTAGTTTAATTAGCTTCTCTTGAGAAGCTGGAAAAAGTGGCAACATTCTCATGTACCACATCACACAATAGCTGTTTGAAATAGAAATCAGCCCATGATGATACTTCCCATGCAATTGCAAAAATACTGAAGTAGTACCTACTGGCTTCTTAGAGAAAATACACAGACCTGAGAATCTAGTAATTCATTCTGGAATTAAAACTCATAAGCAGAATTTGAGGGCCAGGAGGTCAAGGGAAGAGTGTACGTTCAGAATAGCTCATCAGTAGTTTCACTATCCATCCATGAACTTTTCTGACAGGAAACATCCTTGAAATCAAACTGGAAAAGCAGCTTTGAAAGGACACAGTTAAAACTGTCTGTCTCTTTCATGGGGGGAAAAAACCCAGGATCTTGGTGCTGAGGATATATTATTCCACAGAAGCAACAAACATTTCACTGAATTACCAACAGTGCTGAATAGAAAGATACTTGTGTAAATTGAATCTTACTTTTTGCTTGTATCCTTTACCACTGATACAAAAACTATATTGGACAATATTCCAGTGCTACCCTTTGCACTGTTAAGTATGAAATGCCCTGTTGCAGGGACATAAAAGTTGGTTTTGACAATATGACAAGAACTTCTATGCCTCAGACTGGAAAAGATTTGTTTCCTGAATGCAAAAAGCAAATTATAATATTATAATAATAATGGCTAAATACATCTCATTAAAAATTTCAAGATTTATGACAAAAATAAACACTTCTTTAGAAGGCCACCCAACAAAATTAATTTTGTGAAGATATAAGAACATTTTAAGTTTACCTGTACAATTTTCATCACTCCTGTAACAATGAATATCTTTCTCCTCCTTGTTCTGCTCTTCTTCCTCCTGTTTCTGCTGCCCAGGTTGATACTCAAAAGCTTTTCTAATCACAGGCTTCAAGTCATCATCTTCTCCATCCATCTCCCAGCTGGGCTCCAGCTGCGGCATGGGACGCTATTCATCTGAGTTATCAAATGGCTCATTCAACACCTCTGTTGTTTCAGAAATTGTCTCTGTTGTAACACTGCTGTTTATCCTTCTGCGCTTACGGCCCCTTTTCTTTTTCAGTATGAAAGGTCTCTGAAAAATAATTCCACAAATAAAACTCTTCCTACATTCCCGTTCGTTAACTGATTCTGGACATAAATTTTTGTAGAGTGAGTTTACAATAATCTATTTACTCATTCAAAAAACCACTTTATGTTGCATCAAATTCAAATGTAGACAATCTAAAAGTAAAATGTCTAAACAGTTAAAATAGGTATGTATACATGCATACAAACCTTTCTGTAAGTAAAAGTGAAGGCTAGAATTTTCTTCCTATTGTAGTGTCTTTTACCTTCTTCTGTCAAATAATATTCATAGCATTATTACATAAACTGTACTCACACATTTTTCCTCTGTAGATTTATAATTCCCCAACAACCTTCACAAGTATCAAAGCTTATTCTTCTACATTTCAGATTTCTGCTATTTTTAGAAATAAGTATGTACACAGAAAAATAGGTAACATTGAGGAAGTGCACCTCAAGAATCCTACAGATGACTGCTATTAAAAAAAAAACTGTTCAAGATTTTGTTTTCCTATTATTATACATTCTCCAAGATTTATAGTTACTTTAAAGTAAGCTCAGTTAAAGTATAATCAAAGGGACAATCCAATTTCCTAATTCTCACCAGAGACACTTCAATACATAGGCTGAGTGCTTTAAAATTTTTGGGATTCTTAAGTTTACTAATTTAAGCAACTCAAAGAGTTGATTTTTTCAAAGAAATTAAGAATTACGAAAACATGGCAGTAACCAGAATTTAACATTTAAATTAGAAGAATACGGGTAAAAAAAACCCTCTTGTTTTAACAGCAGTTCTTTTGAAAACTTTATGCCCCTTTTAGGAGTTCCTATAATAAAAAAAAAAAAAAAAAACCCCAAAAAAAACCATAAAAAGATAAACCCCACAAGCTGGACTCCATCTTAATACAAAAAAAGAAAGAACCATTAAAATATTGAACCAATACCAATGCTAAACAGCAGAGGGCAATCTCTAGTTTAAAAATTAACAGGAAATTCTGATTTTTTAATGTCACTAGTATTTTATAGTTCTGTGAAAAATCCTAAAGACAAAAAATGGGATGGAGTGCATAAAGGAGAAGAGAGGAGTAGTTAAGTGTCCAAATAACACAAAAAGGATTAAAACAGCCTAACAAATGTTTGTAGAAAGCCAGATTGTTATTTTGATGATAACAATTTGATTGAAATCGGATACAAGTGACTTTGCACAAAACCACTGAAGTAACACACCTTTCTTTTCATGGCCAGTGACTGGGGCTTTGTCAGCCGGGGAGGTGAACTCTGTTGATTCTCATCCCCGCCATCCTCCTCACTGCTTTCTTTAGAGTGTTCTGTGGATTGCCCTCGCTCCCCCACCACTGCCACACTTTCTGGAGATCGCAAGTATTTATTTTTAGATTGTACTTTTGCAGGTGATTGCCTACTATTAGTTCTTGTGGAGAATATTTCTTGCTCTTCCTTTTCCCAGCAGCTAGCTTGTTCCATAAGACGCTCAGCCTGAAGGGTTGAGGTTAAAATAACAGGTCACCGAAACAGCATTTACTTAGCCGTATCTTTTACATTCAGCTAAATAGTTAAAATAAGTCAACCCTGATTAGCACTGCTGGCTAACCTAGCAACAACATTTCAGCTGAATCATCTAGTTGTTCCTTTACAACAGTTAACAGATAACAAACCAAAGAAGATTGCATTTCATGGGATATTTAGCACTATTAATGATGCAGCGAATTGATTTAAGTCCTTTAGCACTACATTACATGCCTACTGACTGGATCACTTTGAGCAAGTTGAGAACACAAAGAATCGATTGACAGTGCAGCCCCTGAGCTCTGCACCAAATTTGATCTGATTACATGCTCTTTGACTACCTCAAGAGTGATAAATACAGCTCCACGACAACTGATTCACATTTTAAGTTTTCATATTCATCCCCCCAAAGTTACCATGTGTTGCTATACAGATTCCAAAAATTCTGCATTACAATATCAGTATGGAGTGGTCAAAGTTAAATCTGCTCTATTTAAGACAGTCTAATGTTGAATATTCAAAATTATGAAAACCAAAGGAAGAGAAATTCAGAACACGTCTCTGATATTACCTCCTTTTCTGCTTCCCTCTCTTCTTCAGAAACTGCAGCATTAGAAACTAACAATGGAGTCCATCTCAAGCTTTCAGGATCTACTTCATTGATACGTGGATTCGCTTTCAGTTTCTCCATATGACTTGAAATCAGCTTTTCCCTTCTAATAATTACAAATCTACAAGCAAATAAACAGTAATTTTTAGAAAGTGATCTCCTAAAACAGCCTTTCTACAGGTGAAATCCTTTTGCAAAACAACCTGTGAAAAAAAGATGGGTAAATAAAAGGATCCATCAAACTAAAAATACCAACTGACACACAGCGATAACATGCTTACACTACTGACTGTTCACTGAGAAAAAGTGAGGAAACAATAGTTTATGAAGTGAAAGCTCAATATTAACCATCACTGGGGCAACAGAGAGAAAGTAAAGGTTTTATAGTTGACTACTCTAAACCTAATTCAAGAGGTTTAGTGTTGGCACTTGAATCACTGCCAGAACAATTTCCAATTTTAATATTATATACAAACACAGATAGAAATCACTGTGGATCATCAAGTCAAGAGTGAGAAAGTCATAATGTTACAGCTGAGATGTAAGCTAACGGGACAAGAAAGCAAGTCAGAAGCACAGGTTTTCTAACGAAGCATACAAAGGTACTTTAGTCCTGTGCTAATGAGGTACAAAACGACTTTCCAATTACTATGAAGTGGCATATCAAAAGTAGGTAAAGACTAATAAAATAGCACAGTATGCTAATCTATTAGCACATATCCCACCAAGCTGCCCTGTTACAAAGAACTATACAATTTTAAACAATAAAGATGAGCAAGAATTTCAAGTGCGGTAAAAATCAGGTTGGTTAAGTAACAATATTCTCTCAGTGAAAAACAAAGTTTAAAAAAGAAATCAGATCCAGAACCCTTTCCCCAGAATTGTGACAAACTTCTACTTTACTACATGAAAGAAAAATTTCCCTTAAAATACATTTGTCCTCAGGTTGTCCATAACTAAGTACTCCAGAAAGTTAAGGGTTTAATGCAATGACCGCGCTCCTCTTACCTACTCTCATACACCATCTTGTAAGCTGATCTCCTTTTTGAAGACTTGCATTCTTACTGGCTCAAAAATTACTGGCTTTGAACACTAGTACTGGGACACATAAAAGTTACTGAGGCTGAACTTTTCCTGATTTTAATTTTACTTTTTGGCAAGCCAGTGTTTGAAAGGCAGCTTTGCTTAATTATAAAGTTTCTATGATTGGAATATCCAGAAAGAATTAAGATCATCTTCAGAAACACAAACACCATTGAAAGTCATTTAAGACATTTTATGGAAAGAAACAGACCAAACAAGAACAACAACCCAGTTAAGTTCTAAAATATCCATCAAAATCATTAAGAAAGAAGATATTCACAAAACAAGAACTCACCTTCTCAGTGCACTGACTTTCAACATTGATTGTAACATTAAATAGAAACTTGCATTACCAGTACCTTGAGCAGGAGCACTTCACATAGAGCTGATCTGATCCCATGGTTTACATGAATTCAGCAATGATTGAAAGAGGGGGTGTGGAAAGAGAGACTGCCACCCACAAAGACAAATTTTTCTCTCACTAGTATTCAAAGCAAAATATTTGCACAGCAAGAGCTGGGAACACTAAGGGAAGATCATACTGAATGAAACAAAATTCTTAACTGAAAATGTTTCGAGCTGGCCACATACTTCCAATAACCATTAACATGAAAGAGCATCCAAAAAATCATCAGGAAGAAAAGCTCTTTATGTAAGACCCATCTGTACTGACTTCTACAATAAGATGGTTATTACTCATTTTACAGTCAAACTTTTCCACAGACATTTTTCACATCAACTGTTTTGGAAGTAGAGAATGTTTTGTCTCAGTATTTTAAAAAAATGTTTACAAGATTCACTGACCTATCTTCTCTTTTATCTATCATGCTATGTTGCTGCAAGGTTGTGGCAATATCATGCGGACACATTCCAGTAGCTCGGCTCATTCCTTTGATGCTGATTTGTTTTTCATGGTGGCAGTTCAGGTATTCCAATATGACACTTTTCCAATAAGCCAAGTATGAGAGACGACCCAGATCGGACAATGGCTTTTCAGGGGATCCTGCTTGACCCTCTCTTCTAGAAAGTAAATAGCCTAGAATAAAAATAAACAGGATACCTTATGGAGATAACAAAAGCAAGGAATTTTAACTAGCCCTTAAGAAAGCTGGAATTAATACAAAACATCAGCATGACTGATTCAACTACTGAAAACTCTTGCAATTACAGAAATCCTCTCCACAAAAGAGATGAATTTTCATCATTATAGTGACATAGGAAAAGATCAAATCCTTGCGAGTGACTCAGATCTTATGTTATGAGAATCAAATATTAACCAAAAACTCTAATTGCAAGGCAAGGACAAGAGGGAAAAGCCAACATGTTTTGGAACAGGTCCCATCATGCATGTTCTCCTTTAGAACTACAACTCTCTGGCCTTTTGAGAAACTTTTACACCTGAGTTACATCACTGAAGCCAAAAATATTCCAAAGAATCTCAAGAGCAGGTATCATGGGTAATATCAGTTAAGTCATTTTTCTTCAAGAAGCCCCAAGTGACATAAGTTTTTGATTAAACAGCTAGAAGTTGTATTTTGGAGGTAACATAATTCACAAGATGAATTATTCAGAGAATTAGTTAGGAGAAATAATTAAAAAATAATCTCCCTTAATTCATATTTAAGAACATTCACATAATTCCTGCTTGCAGTCTTCAAAACAGTAACAGATCCACTATTACACAGTATACCACCTTCATTTTATATTCTATGTATGTTGTAAGTCCCTTTTAACTCTTCACCTTTAAGAGGATTTTACTATTTAGAGTAGAATATGCCTGCTTGGAGATAACAGAAGATGCCACCAGTAAAACTATTTCAGTATAGAGAAAAAACCCACAATTAAGGAAAGGTATTCTTTCACAGTCATTCATCCCTCCACAATACATATTCTGCATTGTGCCTTTATAAAAACTGCCAACACACAGGCCTTAAACAACCAGGCTTACAAAATGCTTACTCCACCATACACAGACATTATGTTTATGGAATTACATTACTCAAAGTCAGTTCGAAT
This sequence comes from Corvus brachyrhynchos, assembly GCF_000691975.1. Lineage (NCBI taxonomy): Eukaryota > Metazoa > Chordata > Aves > Passeriformes > Corvidae > Corvus > Corvus brachyrhynchos. The sequence goes on from NW_008246060.1 coordinate 11,583,961, forward strand.
CCACCAAAATATACAGTTCTTGCACCTTCCAATATTCTTAAATACTTTTTTCCTCCCTCAAATTTTTCAAACTCTTATTTTTCAAAGACTGATTTAAAACATATCTAGCACAGTCATGTCATGTTCGTTAAACAAATCCTACTAACCTCTTCAAAAAGTTACTCCTGATCAAATTAGCTATAAATTAAAAGTGTATGATTAACATCCAGGTTTAAGAGAAGCAGTGGCTGTTTCCTCATTTTGCTGTATGGTCTACCATATACAAACCATACACACACAGAGGTATTTTTCTTAGATAAAACCACAAAATACACACATAAATATATGTATATTTACTCTGCCTGAAACACTGGTCTTCCCTTCCTCAGATAAAACAGAAAAGGTCCACAACAGAATTTAGAAGAAACATACACATATATGCATCGTAGTCTAATCACCAGTTTACATAAAGAAATTTATATAGAAAAGCAGACATCCTACAACATTTCAAGTGATCACAACATAGATACTGAAATAAGTAGTGTGCCTTTCATATCGATTAGCATGATTTGTGATAAAATGCCAGAGCTTCAGCATACCATCTCACATCTGCCTACCTCTACAGAGCTACATGAAGCCTGCCTACATCTGCATGGTACCACCAGAAACTCAGCAAGTAAATTTATTTTGTTTTACAGAAGGAACACTACCATAAAAATTAAGGAAGTGAAGGTATTTTAACATTTAAAATTGCAGCATATTAAACTTTTTTATAACTAGATGATACATTTTAGTACATCTTGGTACTACATGCAGCTACTGTTGACAGGAAACATCAAATTTCACATTCAACGCCACAGTGCATCTTCAATAATTTGAAGGTAGAGAATTGTTGCTTTAATTCCAGCTGCACAAAAGCAGAACTACAGTGTATAGCCTGTTCTGCTTAATTTTAAACAAAGCTTCACTTGTATCAAGAAAGAATTCTGGATCAGCTTGTGTACAACACACAAAACCAAATTTTATACTAAGATGACACTGCCCATAAAAAAAACCATGCAAACCTGCGGTAGGAGAAGTAGTGACGGAAGTCTCAACACAGGAAAAGAGAGGGAGAATAACCTAGATTTTAAAAATGAGGAGAACTTAGAGCTGCTTCAAGTAACTTTACAGTTTACACTACCAACTTCACATTCAAGCAGTCTTGGGCACTAATAGAAAGTGTAGGGTATTTGCAAGACCTAGATTTCATTCTTGCATTTCACTACACTTTGAAGTTACTTTGACAAAAATTCTTCCTCTACTTTCATTTTCCTCATAGATAAGGGGGCTGCACCTATAATTTCTTGGTAAACATATTATGAAGCTGAATAAGAAACTGCTATCCAAACAAAAGTTTGGAATCATTAGTTAGGCAACCACAAGTACCTTTAGAGTTTTACTAGTACATCCTGGCTCATTGTACCTTTCCTGTGTCTGGGGATTTAAAGACTAGTTCTTAGTGCTCATTTTCACTCTACATTAAAGTGGAGAAACTTTACCTGCAGAGCAGTAACGTCTGTCAGTATTCTTCCCCTACCTTTCTAAAATATAACCTATGCTTTTCCAAGATACTCACATTCTAGAGGATCAAAAATATAAATCAGAGGTAACAGTCTCAGTTACATGTAGCACACACTGACTAGAAAGCCTCTCAACAGATTCTGTGATTTGAATGACACCTATTAAATTAAACTTACTGAAGAGATGCCAAGTAATTGATCTAAGAGTTGCAGGTAAATAAAAACCACTGATTTTGGTAGCTTGTGTATCTACCCTGAAGCATCTGAAATGAGCACCATATGCCCCCGTTAAACAGATACCTGCAATCTCACTGTGTCGACCTAATTTTAATAATGGATAGCCTCCAAGTGGCAACCTCAAAGAACTTTCGTAAGATATAATTTTTGATATCAGATTATGAACAATAGCAACACTCACAGAACAAAACAGAGCTCCTCACCACTCACCCCCAAGAGTAAACAAGTCAAACTGTATGCTACACAAAAAAAGAAAACCACAACAAAATGTAAGACCTAATCAAGAACAAAGAGTCTTCTATCTTATCTTCTGGGCATAGAGTGATAGTATCACAAAATTCAACAGCCAAAATACCATGAGTTATTTTTATTTCTTGCCTTATCTCTATCCTCCACGACGAAGCAACGCACCAAATGCGATTTACAGCCTTTGATTTCTGTCACACAAACCTCCCCAGAATCACTAAGGTTTCATCTTATCCAAGATTTGAAACAATTAGAAGAAATGCAATCTGAGAAAGGGAAAGTTAGTATAACATACATAAATTCTATGCCTTCAACACAAATTAAGGCGATAATTAGGCATTAAAACATTTAAACAAACTGACTTGTAATTATCTTGTAATTTCAATCTACAGCATTCCTAGTAATACCCCTGAAATAGCTACAGAATCCACAACACACTTATGTGAGAACAGAAACTTTAATACATCTGTGTCAGTCTCCAGAAACTTTCTTTAGTTAACTACTGATTTTATTATGCTTGGTTCTATATCTTCAAACAAGTTAAATAGCATGAAATCAGAGGTCTAGCTTGATAGCAGGACAGTGGCCAACAGAGAAATCCAAGGGACACATTGAAACTGGCAAACAGAATCAGTCTGGCTTCATCCAAATAATTGGAACCAACTAGATGATCTTAATGTCCATACTTATTGGAATTTTTTAAGAACTTGGTAAGATATGTTAAGTATCACTTCCTTCTGCAAGCAGTGCAGAGTCCATCTTCCTCCTGCATTCGCAAAAAAAAAAGCAGGAATTTATTGTCATGTCTGCTGCTGTGAGGTGAACAGACTTGTATCTCACCAGCTCTCTCCTGAAAATCTTCTACAAACCAGGATCACATCAGCCCCCTTTCACTCCTATGGCATGAAAACAGTTTTATGCATACTTCAAGTTACAAACTGCCATAAGCAGCTATTTCATTAAGTCTCTGCAAATCCCCAAGACACATCCTTCTTTCCTTACCACACACACTTCTAAACATCACTACCTCAGCTTTATAATATTAAGCATAAATCTCAACACAGTTTTAAATTTAGCTTGAGACAGCTGAATTGATTTTTTTTATCATCTGTTGAAGGAATACACTTGTCCTTTTGCTCTTAACATGGTAACAAATGCAGGCTAGCCTTCAAAGGTGTAAGACAATAGAGATGCAGACTGCACAGAGGCCAGTGGAATACAAAGCAGCAGCAAACAAAAACATTAAACAAGTGGTATACTGGGAAGGACCAAATGAACAAACTAAAGCTGACAGAAGGAAGTCAAATGAAGTTTGAAGATTTTTTTGAAGACACTCCTGCGATCTGAGTGCTCTCTATACATGCTTTATGTTCTATAGCAATGAAGAAATCAATTTACCATTTCATTTCACAGAATAGTTAAGGTTGGAAGGGACCACTGGAGGTCATCTAGGCCAACCTCCCTGCTCAGGCAGGATCCCCTAGAGCACATTACTCAGGACTGTGTCCTGACACCTTTTGAACATCTCCAGGACAGAAGACTCCACAACCTCTCCAGGCAACCTGTTCCAGTGGTCAGCCACCCTCACATCCATAATTTCTGATGAATAGTCAAAGAACAGACATCTAGATTGAAATGTTCAGTTTCCTTGAGTGCAATTAACACTGACCACAATCATTATAAAGCCATTAGGCTTTCAGTAAGCTCAGGAATTAATCTTGATTCAAGCAAACCAAAAAACCCAACTTGCAAACTGGATGTAGGTGTTTGAATTACACTTGTTTGTGTTCACCCAAGACAGCATGGTCACATTGTGGCTCAGTTACACACAGCAACAGCCAAACTGTAGTATGCATATTGCACAGGATTGAATGAAGACTTCGTGGTTTCCCATTCACCTGAGAAGCTAGGGAACTTCGCTAATATTAAAGTTTGAACAATTATTTTTGATGTAATTATATTTACTATTTCTATTTTAAAACCACCTAGAACAGTCCTAGAAATGCTGTATTTTATTATTAAATACAAAGATTACTTTGTTTAGCTTAAGAGCAAACAATAGTCAGTCAGTTAGCACCCACACTTTGGAAAATAAGTAACTATAGCTGAGTAGCTTCTAACAATGTGAAATGGAGGGTTATAGTTGGCTTGTATCACTCATCCTTTTATGAAAGGATCACAACATTTCTTGCCTTCTCCACTAGGCAGTACAGTTGTACATTTTACTGGAAATTCCACATAGCCAGAATATAATCCATCCAGAACATCCTGAGGCAGCTTCAACACTGTATTCTCCAGAAGATGCCACTAGCTGAAACTCTAGTATAATTTCCTGTGTTCTATTACCCATGTGCTCCCTTAAGGGAGTATCTGACATCGCAACCTCACCACAAACAACAGTGCCATATTCCATGGAGACTGTGCTGATCTAACACAATTCCTTCACTCCTTGAAATTCATTGCTAACAGACAAGCAGGTTCTTTGAGAACAGTACCACAAAGAGAGGCACTTCACTCTTTTGAGGACATCATGTATGGTGTTCAACTATTGTTCTGAAGTATCAGTGCATCACATTCTCTGCAGCAGGAAACAGAATCAGCAAAAATGTACCTGAATGGAAAACAGAGTACTGAATCTCATTCTGTCCCTGGACAAGTACTTAGGAACTGCAATTTCTTTCTCCTATGCTACTAGCAACAAATCCACATATTTGCTTTTCACGTATGGAGGCTAAAAACCAAAACAAACAGTCTTCAAAGTGGACCCCAAGGGTAGGGATTAATGAGTCCTACTTCTTAGCTAGAACACATTTTTTTGTCTGCTACAAAAAATCTGGAAATAACAGTTTACACTGTAAATTTGAAAAGTATTTTATCTGAGAGCCTGTGATCAAGGAAACAGTTTTATGTCTTATGTATCAATCACATCACACACTGGAGACAAACATAGTTCTGATCTTGTTTAAGAAGTCATGGTCAATATCACTTTCTAGGAAATCAATCATATCAATCTCTCCGAACAAGAAAGTTACAAATGCTAGTAAAGAAAGTCTGTTATATTCTTGTAATTGAGACAGAGCCCACTTTACAAAAGAAACAGCAGAAAGACAAATATCTTTAAACTGTGTCCTACCAGAGTATTCCAGCCCTTATCTTGGATTAGCATAGTTGTTCTAAAGAACACAACTTTCCACTCAAATTTTGTAATTCAAACCTGTATCTCCACTTTTCTTAAAATATCTACAGATAAGATTAGCTTTTACCTTAAAGAAAAGCTGCAACCAAATAGTCTTTCAAAAACAGAACCACACCAATGGAAAATGAGAGCTTTGCTTCACTGCAAAAACTCATTACAGAGTTACATCTTGTTTCATACCTTCACATTCACAGAAATATTAATAAACATAACACACGTAGCTGTGCAATAGGAGCAACTCTTACAGAGATAAGAGCCATACAGAAAATGCAATACAGCAAAGGTCCCTGGACCAGAATAACTCCTGAGTCTTTCAGGAGTAACCCTGTCAGTGGCTATTAACCTACTACTAGCCTTTGAACAAGAGAGGACTCAGCCTAAAAAGCACAAGAAGAAGCCACCTTGATGTAACCCTGATGAACATAATAAAGATTTCCTTTTTGCTATCATCTTCCATGTGTCCTAGTAAAATTACATGAGCATCATCATGGCACCTTTAAAGAGAAAAATTTCTATTTTTCTGTATTGGGAATCTTTACTTCATTTACATGGAAGAAATTGAGTCTCCACCTGTTAAAGTACGAAGGGTCAAAATTTAAGAGAAGTATCATTGCAAAACCCTTAATTTACTGCTTATATATTAAAATACCCACAAAATAAAGATTGTGTTATCATATCTGAGTAATCTTCCAATCATTTTTAAACCCGGAAAAACAGACTGTATGCTTGTAATATGTAATGACTGAGAATCAGGGGGAGGAACAGACCATATGAAGAAGCAAATTCAAATCTGTTAATGTGGCTTCCAACATGGAATCTCTTTTGCCACTGTAATTTGCCTCACAGCAAAACAAAACAGCAAACTTAAATAGTTCCAAACTTGCTCAAGCCTAGCCTGCATAGAAAGGCCGTTTAAAAATCAGGTTTCAACTCACAAACAGGAATGACATAGCTTAGAACAAGTGTCAGGTTGTCAGTCATGAAACAGCTACTGAGCTGCTACAACATACAGCAAGTCATAAAGAGGTGAAGTGTCAGCAGCTTCCCTCTGCCTACAAGACATGTTATTGGTATGTGCTGGTATTCAGCAGTGAGCTGTAAATGGCTGAACTCAATCAAGGACAATATAGACAGCAGAGACACAATGTGCCATTCTAAAGGACAAGCTTGCTCTCCAGCCATGCACGAAGGCCACCGCAATCAAATTGCTTTCAACAGCTACACAGAATTGTGGTCAATGCATAACCAAACTCCATTTCATCTTTCTGGACCTGTTCAGCTATACTAACAATAGGAAAACACCACTGATCCTATAAATAGGCTTGAGAAAAGCTGCCAGTGTTAAGTACCACATTATCAAGTCCAGTTCAAAATGCACCTATGCAAGACAGTGCTTAAACGACAGCCTGCTGACAGCACTTTACTTCCAAACTTCCTGAAGTTTACTTCCAAAGTTCTCCTTCCATGAGGTAATGTAATGCCAACAACCAAGTTTCAGAAGATAGCACATATGGAAATACCTGTAGACAGAACATATACAGACCTAAGTGATGTGATTTAGAGTAAGTCATAAGCTCTATAACCTTTGTAATATCATGATGATACAAAACCATTTATTGCACTCATTCATCTTCCTTGAGTTTCTTGAAGATTCATGTAACATCTGTCATCCTTCAGTTATTGAGGATGTTCCCAACTGCCTTGACTTCTCAAAGACAGAGAGGTGTTGGAGTCATGTCAGCCAGTTCCCTAGGGTGAATGTCACCATTTTACTTAAGTACTCTGTAATTTAATCTTCCTCTAGCGAAGATGGCATCTCACTCTGCTGCTTAAATTCTGTGCCACCTGAGAAGGTCCTATCAAGAAAAGTCAAGGCAAAGAAAGTACAGAGTACCTCAGATCCCTTCTGAGATCCACACCACACCCCTTTGTTGTCACGCCATGCTTATTCCATTCACCAGCAGGGCCATATTCTGCTTACTTTTCCTTTGGCTGTCCACATACTTCTAAGAGCTCTCCACATTTTGTTACTCTCCACTTCCCTCAGTTTCAACTCCAACCAAGCTTTGGCTTAACATTGCTGCAGATGGTAAGCAATACCAGTGCCTTTTGTAGATTTTGGTTTTGCGAAAGTCAGGAACTCTCCCTGCAGCCTAGCAGGCTTACTATCATGCCTGCTATTGTCATGAACACTAGAATAAGTCATTTTTGCAGTCTAAGGAAACTGTCTCCAGAGATCAACATGTCCTGTGATCCTTTGCTCTTCACAGCAAACCTCTTGGAGGACACCACTTAGCAGTTCTTTAAACAAGATAAAATTCTGGACCTTAGCCTCATAGTTGTCCTCCTAATTTCTCTCAGGATCTGAAACCCTACTATCTCCCAGCCACTACAGCCTGGGCTGCCAAATGCAAAGCATTTGCCCTAGCAGGTCCTTCCAAAATCTGTCTCTAAATACTGTCCCAAGTATCCTGCTGTCCTTGCAGAGCAGTTTCAAATAGTCCTTGGGAAAAAAGCCCTTTCACTAGCACATATCACCTAGCTGCTTGGAAGGTTCATCCTCTTCCCTTTTCTTGATCAGGCTGTGTATAACAAATGCCCACTACAGTATTAATGGCTGCTTCCCTGTCCTCTGATTCTGCAACATACAGGCTTGACAGGCCTATGACCCATTCCACAGCAGAGAACCATGCTCCCAAGTAATTCCTCTGGGTAGAGCACAACCTCCTCTCCTTGGCTTCCCTGCCTGTCCCTGAAGAGACTGGGATACATCTATTGCAGCAGTCCAGTCTTATGAGCTACCCCCTGCATGTCTGTAACCCCCATGAGGTTATAGCTCAAGAACAAAGTACAGTCTTCTAATTCCTCCTTTTTCTCTACAGGACATGAGAAATTGGAATAATGGGATCTCAAATGCAACACAAGAGGGCCCCCTTCCCCTGCCCACTCCAATCACATTATCTCTTAAAAATCCCATTCTCCAAGCCCAAGACCAGGATGGCTATTTATTCCCCTAGAAGAGCTGTCTAAATTAATTTCTGATGTGCCAGTGTGGTCATTCCAACTGATGCCTGTGACACAGCACCCTTTTACTTGTGGCAACTCCTAACAGCTCTCTGACCCTCAGGACAACTGAGTCTGGGCCAACTGTTCCATTAATTGTGAGGTTTTTGCATGTGTCTGTCATTGGTGCTATCCACCTGTTTGTTACAAAGTTCAATCACTTTCTGAACTCAGGATCCATCAATATGCTCCCTCCTTCTATGCTACACTCCAAAAAGCTCAAAATTAATTAGGAAACAAATCTGTTGTATTTCTCCTTAACCACTATCACATGCTTTAATTGCAGTATCTTGTTCCACTTTTTGCTATTTAGTCTAAATATTGCTCACTACAAGAAACTAATACCAATATTCTATTGTATTTTACAGTGTACTGAGTTTACAGCAAGGGTCATTACATTTGCATCTTTTTCTATTCTTACAAAAAGTGAAAGAACACTTAAACCAAGTATGGATCTCTCTGTGAAGTGTTAAGATAGACAATTATAAGAAACTTCACCAAGAAGTCAGCATATACTCCTATTAGGAAGGATTCATCTTGGGGAGCACTTCTACAAATTTGTATCCAGACAAAGGTTGGGAAGTGTTCAAGATGTCTGTGCTTTTATATTAATATTCTAGATGCATTTCAGCACATTTTAAACACTGTTTTTCTATCAGATAGTATTATATCTTGCACAAATATGTCCTCTGAACAAATTAGAGCAACAATACCTGTAATCAAGAATTTGGATCACATTGGTTATTAATATCATCATGTTGTTAAGCAGTCAGCAATCAAGTCCACTGATCTAGTCTATCTGCCAGTGAAGTCAGACCAAAAACATCACCACTTGCAAGAGCTGCTGGAGGGCAACAAAGGGGTAGGAACAGTGTACTAATGTCATGCAAATGGAGTCAAATAGAAGCAGGTTTGTTCAGATCAGAGAAAGAAATTTTAGTCTACTGATATTTCCACAATTTTAGACTAATGTAGACTTCACCACAGAAGTCTTTTAAGAACTACATCTACACTAATCTGCAAAATGAGAAAGTAACACCATATAACTAAGTAACACTAACATTCTGGACTTCAGTCTGATTTATAAGGATAACAGCTTTTTACTATGCACTGTGTAACTTAAACCTGTCAATCTCAGGTTCATATGTAAGTACGCACATCACAATCACACATACCAACATTTACATACAATTCCACACATAGCACCACTGAAGTAACTCTTCCACAGAAAACATAATCAAGGTACTTGTGAAAGACTTCCAGATACACACTTGAACGATGCCAAAACAGATGAAAACCATGAGCAGACAGGAGAGTCACAGCAAAATTCAACTACTGCTGGGAGCTGGAAACAGCTTAAAAATCTACTTCTCAGAGACCCCTACTCCCAAATCAGAGCTTTGTGGAAGGTCCTGTGCAATAGCTTCTGCTCAGAATAGAACCGTTACATAATTAGCACTATTCAACTCCTATTTAATATATATATATATAAAAAATATATATATTTATATTATATATTATATATATAATATTATATTATAATATTGTTAATATTTGTGTCAGAAGAAAACACATTCATGAGAATCTATCCAGAACAAAAGAAACAACCAGTGAGCCATTACCCTCATTATGTTCTGAGTTCTCCATCTCCTTAAAGGCCATTCCTCACAAATTAATTACCAGACTCAGGCAGATGGAATCAAGCACTTTTCCATTAAAGTTTGTTTTGTTTGAAACAAAACCAAGTAAAATAAATTCTTTAATATGGAAGGGAAAAACTCGTGAGTTTTCATGCAATGTTCTGTATCAAGCCAAAGATCTGAAAGAACAGCAAGTACTAGCAACTGTTTTAATAATACACCAGTATCTAAACTGAAGATTACTTCAAACCTTCCTTCCATTTCAAGCTATCCTAAGAGACATTTGTTTTGTTTTGTACAAAACATCACATCCTTTGTTTTGATATTATATGAACAAGTTGTGAAGACACAGGTCCAAAAGGGTAGTCAGAAATATCAAACCAGCTGAGTTTTCAGACAGGACAGCTCAATACAGATAAGGTCAGCTCAACATTGCAAGTTCAGAGGTATGACCATGAGTGGAAGGCAGAAATACATAGGGTGAAAAGTGTGAGCTTATTAAGACTTAAAATTCCTAAAACTGTAATTCACGTTACCATTTTTTTCCATAACTATTCTGGGTGCCTCTGAACTGTTCTTATCTATGTCAATGGGAAGAAGGTCAAAGATAGAGGACCTTAAATAGGTGTTGGTACCCTCTTTGAAAGCACTTTTGAAATAGCTTCAAAGGACCCCAATCCCAAGATGCACACAAACACTATTAAAAAAAAAAAAAAAAAGGACTAGCTGTAACTTGAGATGCTCAGATCAGTGAACAACCTGCTACATTCTCTTTTCTTTGTCAGAGTAAAGAAAAGCTTTCTTCATGATGAACAGAGTAAGCCAAAGATTCTCTCATTATTGTTACAAGAAATAATGCCAGCTCTCATTCCTCTCCACATCCTCAAGTAAACCTAACACAGGAGGCCCAAAACCTTTAGTTCCTCTACAGAAAGCTTCACAGAAGAGGTTAGGGCTAAACAAATGCCCTTCATGAAGGAAAGGAAAGGTAAAGATGACTGCATTACAGTTGGACCTACAAAAGGCACCCTTTGAGTGAATTAATTTGCTAACACTTATTTTACCTGTGCCAGTTGCCAGCAAACCCCTTGAGTGGAGGTTCTGTGTATGAAGTGGACTACTTATAAGCAGAGTGAAAGCATAAGCAAGAGAAAGAGAACTGAAGTACCCTTAAAAGCAAGACTTGTATGTGCAAAGGGCACCAATCTTGAATACCAATTGGATGAATAAATTTGTCAGTAGGTTAAGTAGTTTAGAAGATCATTAACAACACTATATTGTTCTTGATTTTATGAGCAATAATTTAAGTTATTTAAATTTACGTTTTAAAAACTATTCAATAAATGACACTGAGCAGTAAATTGTTTATACAATTGTAACTATTGAATGAATTCCCTTTAGGAACTGCCTTTACCTTCCCATGTTTAATGCTGACAGCACATGAATACTGGGTTGAAAATGTATCTCATGTGCTCATTAGACAATATTACCTGCTCGCCTTCTTACAGGATCTATGTACCTCTACAGCAACCAACTGACAAGACAGGAAGGTGGACCTAGGAGTCTATGCCTAATATAACAAGTACACTGAATATGCTGAGAATCTTTACATGGCACTGGGGCCAACCAGCACAGACAGATGGCGTCCATAGCATTAAGCTCTGACACTCAGCTGGAGTGTTAACCTGGCTGTTAACATAATTCTCCCAGACTCATGGCTCAGGAAGATTGTTATCACACTTGGAAAGTGACAGATGCCCTAGACCAAAACTGTATCAGGGATGGTTTTAACAGTTTTAGAGTAGATAAAGTTCCAGAGCCCAAGAGCTTTTCCTATCATTATTTTATTCATACCTACAAACGATAGCCTAGTAGTACTAAACAACATGAACAAAAGTGAAACAGGGAGTTAAATACTGAGAAGCCAAAAGACACATCTAAGAAATCACTGCAAGTACTGTGTTTGCTCAGGTCAGTGGTCATGACACACATACTTCGTAAGATACAACAAAAGACACAAGCTGCATTTGTCTGAAGGGAGCAGCAAAATGTCACTGCTGTTCATTTGCTCTGCTAAAACATTCTGTATAACAGGGAATTAACCAAGTAAGATTTAGAAGAAAAAAGAAAACACAACAGATGATGAAGGTTATTATTAAATTTGATGGTAATACCTGGTCAGTCAACATATACAGAAATTGCATAAGAAAGTGTGTGCATCAAACACAAATGTATCTATTACAGCACACTTCAAAAAGCTGAGTCCAAGACACAGCAATCTGCTAAATATCTACTGTGACTCAAACCAGCAGTAAACAAAGCAAAAATAAAATTCTTTAAAAGAAGGTAGAACTGACTGATAAAATACTGGCACTGGAAACAAGACATCTGTTAAGAAGGCCTCAAGGTTCTCTCTGTGCCTTAACAACAGGGTGACAGGCCTTTGCCTTCTCCTGCCTTGTGGTTGGAGCTCTCATTGCTGAAGACCAAAGCAAAAAAGTCATGGAGTACACCTCAGTCTTCTTCATATCCCATGTAACCAGGTCCTCCATTTCCTTCCAGACAGGGCTCACATTTTCCCTGTTCTTCCTCTTATCACGAATGTACCTATAGATTTTCCTGTTGCACTTAATGACCCCAGCCAGATTTAACTTTATCATGGCTTTGGCTTTCCTAACCTGAGCCCTGCCAACTCAGACAATTTCTGGTTTCCTCCCTTACCTTATCCTCTATAAAAATTTTAATCATTAAAAATGCGTTACTTAATTAAAATCTGTTTTCAGCTACCAGTCTTCAACAGATGGCTTTCCACGTTCACTAACGCCCCATAAATACAGCTTTGTCCAACAAATACTTGCTGTCATTCTTACCATGTTTAGCCTTGCCTTTTCACTGTTTTCAATGATATCTGGAATACAGATGCTCTTCAGTTAAAATAGCCTTAGCTTCTGTATCTGAAGTGACATGTCTGCTTTTTTTTGCAATTCTGATAAATGTACAGTGTCTTTAAGCTATATAAAAGTGATGCCAATAAATCCCAAGAGGCTGATTTTCTTGGAATAATCTTAAGTCAACTAAGCTTAATTCAAAATCCATCTTCATTCCCCCCTCATCTAAATCTCAGCTTGACAGAATGCTTCTTATTAGTTATTTAGGAGAGGCCAAACTCAAGCCTTGGGGTCAGCAACATAATCAATCATCACGAAAAGAACAGAAAATAAGCAGCAGCAGTCAGGCTCCCTCACAAATTCACAGCCACCACAGACACTTTAAATTCATTCCTAAAGGGAAAAAAAAGAAAAAGAAAAGATAAAGCAGGTAATTCGACCTTTCATTTGGACACAGTGCATCTGTAAACACCACCACAAAACAATGAGAAGACCGACACAGTATTCCGTACTGGGGTACACAAGTCAGTCAGTCAAGAGTAAAACACCCCACAACACAGAACGATTCAACATGGGCCACCACATTTAATAAATGAAACAGGCCTGCTTTACACAGATCCTTAACTCTTTGTAAGTGTAGTTTGAGAATACACCTCTCCAATAAAGCCTATTAAAAAAACCAAACTGCTCCTCTTCACCCTTGGTCTCGCATTTTCACTCTCCGCTGTTTGCCACACCCCCAGCAGTAATAAAGCTGTACTTTCAGGATTGGAATGTGAGAATGCTGAAATGCTCTTAGTTGAAATAAATTTTATCTTAAAAAATAACCCCATGGTCCCACTTCATCCCCACCTCAATTCTGTTCACAGACCACAGCAACGCATGACTGTGAACAACTCTCTTAAAAAGTGTGTCTATTCCTAGATTATATTTCTGGTATATTTCAGTATTTGTTAGAGCAAACTGTAAAACATCTTAACACCAGATTTCAGAGAAGAACCATGTAAGAGGCATTTACAAAATGTGCTCATGATTCTGCAGACACCCTAATTTTTTCAAATGCTATTTCTACTTCATTTTTGATTTAAAAAAAATCCTTTTGATTTTCTTAAAGTAGGTTTTCCAAAATATTACATTTTGGCCAACAAATTATTTCTCATAAAGAGATTAAGACTAGCAATGTTATATGAACACATACCACACAAGTAGATCCAACCACTTAAAGCCTCCTGCACCTTAGGCCTGGCTCTAAACTGCAGGCAGGTATCAGACAGTGGGTTCCCAGTACTTCCATAAGAGTACCAGAACTTACAGGCAACACGTGAGCACACTTCCTCTGATCTCTCCTAATACATTTGTTTCATTACATCATCCACCTTTACATTTTTTTGAATTTGTTTTGTTTTCCAGAAGTCAATTCATGAATTATTAAAAGAACACAAGTTTCCTCAGTTCAAGATCTATGTCTTGTTTCCATCTGAATAGTTTTTAATCAGTTACCCCCTCTTTAACATGATACTTTAGGAGAAGTCTGCACAGGTACTTACCACCAAGTAAGGCTACACAAAGCTAATAAACTGCGTGAATTCACCATAATGAAGAAGAAAAACACATTTTCATTACTTCTGCTCTCTTTTGCCCTCACAGCACTTTTCTGTTATTAGTTTGCCATTGTTTCCATTTTCAAGTATGCTTTAAGGAAGAAATAACACCATTTCCGTACTGTAATAGTTTTTGCTCATTTTCCTCATTCCAGCTTCCCACCAAAAAATGAATGCACTTCAATCAAGAAAGTCTGTCACCTTTTCAGAGGCTCTTCCTTTACTGATATACTACTTTTTCAGAGGCCCTGTAAAAGCTGAGGCAGCATTTTAACTCTATTCCACCGCTTATTTCCAACACAGTTTTTTGTATTTTAAAAGTCATTCATCTTCCAAACAGGTTGACATTTTCCCAAATGCTAGTATCTTACCAGCAATATGTTGCCCTAAATGAGAGGCTACATGTTAGTCCATTACTAGTTTTAAGTTTTGCTCATTTAGATTTTTTTGGATGGCTGCACAAACACAGTACTTCACAAAAAAAAAATCACTGCTTTTCAGGTTTCCACAAAGGAGTAGCCTAATTTGCTGTTAAAGCAGAAAGCCTAGAAACACTACAGTGAGAACCACAGATAAGTGAGTTATAAAATAGATCGTTTGGCACAGCAACATTTTCAAACCTTCTTGATGCATTAAAGCACCACAAAGCCACTTTGGAAGATGAAACTAGAAGAAGAGATCACTGTCCAAACTTCAACTAGCCATGGAATGCTCAACCATGACTCCTTCTGAAGATACTGCAAAAAACCAAGACACAGTAATGCACACAAGTGAGAAAACTAAGCCCAAAATTGTCTAAGAGGAACTGTTACTTTCAATCAAAAATAACCTTTTGTCTGTACCAGAAGACAGAGCTTTTCAAGTACAGGAGCCACAAGGAAGTTGGAAATAACTAGCTGATCCTAGAAGAGTAAATGCTACTTGAACTGAACATATCAAAAAATAAGACTTTTATTTTTGAGCTGCATGCTCATCTTCAAGCTAACCAGAAACCAAAACTCTTTCCTTCGACAGAATCATTGATTTTGCAGGCTAGACCAGCTCTTTAACAAATTGATGGAAGAACAAAATTGTCCCAAACACCAGAAGAAAATCTCATCCTTTTCGGTCTCCTTAAACCGTGCCTGAAGACTAAACTAGGTTTCATGCAGTGCAGTTTTTTTGGCTTGTTTCAAAAGTATCTCAAAACTGCTGGCCATAAGAAATAAACACACTGTCTCCATTCTCAACAGTACAGGGTTATGCTACCTGTAGACACTTGTGGGACAGAAAACTTCTCTGCCTAAAGCAGTTCTCTGGACTCAATACACAATGCTTACCACTTCTGCATGACTGGGCACTAAGCAGTGAACATCTTCCACATTTCCATAGAGAGATGCAGATCTTCTGTAACAAGCGCAAACTGGAAGGAATTCAAGAATGCACTTTACAAAGCTATGCATCCTCTTTTTGCCTATTCAGTGCCCCATCACCACCCCTCACTCCTCAAGGAAAGCGCATACAGGATCATGTATAACAAATACTTTTGAGGACATCTGTACTTACTCCCCACACACTTTCAGCCCAGCATATTTCACTGATTCAGCTTTTGTGCTCAAAAGCCCCTAACTGGTTACATGTGAACAAGTGATTGTAGGTATTCGAAGTCAAGACGACAGGATTAGAACTGAGAGCAAAGAAACAGGCTTTAGTTCCAGATCTTCAGACAAGTTCTTCAAAGCTGTAAACAGCAAGCAAACACTATTGAGAAGCAATGTAGGCTAATGAATGTTGCCACTAACTGAGCAAAAGAGTGGATCTCTCTTTCTCGGTTACCAATTCAAAAATATCAGTAATGGTACCGACCTCCTTTATCAGTGGCTCTGATACTTGCTCATGGAAAAGCATTTAGAAGGAAAGAAATAATTTTTCATTAACAGCTTTCCCTTACTTGTACAGCAAATTTTTTTTGTTCCTCTCATCCTTTGGAAACTTGCCTTCCCTGGTGCTATACCTTAGCTGTTGCACAAGTGCTGTTACTGCTGTTACTCTGCTGCTTCTGCAAATCAGGACTTGGAAGATTTACTCACCTGTTTGGATGGAACAAGAAACAAAAACAACCACTTGACCAAGAAACAGACACCAGATCTGGGGAAATGAGGACATTTAACAGAGCCGATTTTCCTACATCAGAATAAAAGTCCTCAGGTAATATAAATTCTATTTGTTTCTTCCACTACCAGACTTGAATTGCCTTTCTCTGTTATGGTTTTCTCACAAAAAATCTGAGCTACACATCCTAAAGGAGAATCAGGAGTTAAGTCAAGCTATGGGAAAAAAAAATCCAGCCTTTTCAAACTGCATGCAGTAAGTGATAGGAAAGTTTAAAAAGTCAGCATTGACTTTCCCACACATTCAGACAAATGAACCAAAAAAACTCAAAACCCCACAAAACAAAGAATGTATTTAGCCCAAACAGAATCCCAGCATCCTTAAGATATGTTTCATCTCTTGAGCAAGAATAATAATTTCACAATGAACAGATAACCAAATAAAAACAAGGAATTCTGAAGGGGAGGAAGAAACTGCTACAATCAGTTGGACCAGAAACATCCTCAAGATAAATAACAAAAGGCTATCAAGGACTTTGCTCCTCAGCATTAAGCCCAGTTATTACTGTAATGCAAATGAACTGTCAACATCCTAGCCAGCACAGTTGGAAAGGTTTATCCTAACAGTCACATGCATTTCTTTTCTTCCAACTGCTGGCTAGGCCTCCAGCATGGAATTTGCAATCCAGTACACAGAAATATGGGACTGTGACAAGATGAGCTTTGTGAAAAAGTATGAATCAAAAGACGACTTTAAACTTACAGAAAGCAAATATTAAATACTGCTGTACTTCATTCTAGTAATACTGAACTCCGTGTTAGATATGCCAAATAAAGAAATACTAGTATGTTCTGGCACTGCAATCTAATGAACACAAATAGAAAGCATATGAAGATTCCAGGCTTTGCAAGAGCTCAAATCAGGAAAGCAAAGAAAAATATCTTGTATAGAGAAGCTGCTAAAGTTTATAAAAGGAAAGTGTCTGCACAGAGAGAAGCTACAACACCATAGCTTCAGTGCTTGTACTGTCCAAACCACAGCAGCAATACAGGCTGAACTGACAGAGGACATACAAAGGCTCACCCAAAGGCAAGTACATGTAATCTTTGAGACAGAAATGATAGCTGTGTATCACTGCAAAAGGACTCAAAATGAAACAAACCCAGAATGGGCTCTTACACAAAGCCTGCTCTCTGGTTTATTTCTGGATCAACTTCAGCTGGACTCTACTTGCCCAAAAACTTTATTTACAGCAAATACAAAAGATGGATGCAGAATTCAATTATTCTCCCTCAGGTAAAAACCCTGTAATCACAATTCAGTAAACCCCACGGAATACAAGAACAACAAGGAAATGAAACAAAACAAACAGCCCAAACCCAAAAAGTTTGGCAGGAACTTTCAGTCCTGTAAAAGGCAGGAAGGTATAAATATAATAAGCAAATTAAAACTCCTATTCATTTTCAGGAAATGCTTTTTATGTTAGCACACTCCAAGTAAAAATCAGGTTCCCTATCCCTATGTGAAAAATCAACCATTATAAAATAGTATTTAATAAAGCATACTTAGTGTAAACAAAGTGCAGACTTCATGCAAACCATTTTATCTTCAGTATGACATGCTTCAAGAAAATAAAACAGGTTAAACTGATTGTCATAGAGTGAACTCAGCAAAATGACTCAGTATCAAGTCTTCAATTTTAAAAATCAACAGCTTAACCATTCAATAAAATATTTGTATCTAAACTTTTTTCAATTTCTAAACAGCCCAACAAAGTTCTATCACAGTCAAAATCTCCAACTTTCCTACAAGTAAAAAAAAAAAGGTCTTACCAGGCTTTAAAAACAGATTCAGAGCATGTATTTTTGGTTTTAACAACATCATTTCTATTTAAATGATGAATGACATACAGAAAACTAGAAATGAAATTATTGCTGAAGACAATCAGACTAGCAAACTCAGGCATTTTACACCACACCAGCTTCTCACAAGAGTTAATTTCCTCTTTTAAAAAATCTTCTTTCCCATAGGTGAGATTATAGATTCCTGAAGAGACAGACCATATACTGCTGTCTACAGAGTAAGAAATACTGCTATTACCAGTTTGAATAAGAAATACAGGTAAATTTAAATGTAGTTAGGAAAATGTTAAGTTGAAAAAAACAAAAATCAGTGGTCAGAAGACAAACACCTATTTTTCCTTTAGCAAAATTAAAGAATTTATTTTCGCTGGGTAGTTATAGCATGACCATATAAAACTCATCTGTGAAGATTAAATTAGTTCAGGACAAAAGAATGCATCATAATCTGAACAAACAAATGCATTTCAGCATTTGAGCAGCATTACCAAAAGAAGAATCAAATTTTTACCACAAACTAAATTTTCAGCAGACTGCTGACAAAGCAGAAGTCATGTAGTGGCTTAAAGGCTGTGTTCCTTCCAGCCTATCAAGTGCCTAGATATATACAAAATAATGTGAGCAGTCAACTGCTTGCACACAGTTCTTAAAACCTTCCCTTTTGTGGTTTGTAACTATCATTTTCTGAAAATTACTTGCTCAGTTACATTTTTATTATTATAGTCTAAAAACTGTTCTGGTTACTGTTATAAAAAAAGACAAGTACCAGTGACTGCTTCACAGATTTCAAAATAGGGCAGTTTACAAGCATTATCCACATAACAAATGAAGACTTAACATTCAGAGCATAAAATTTATCTTGCTATGACTTTATGAGAACATGACAGCCTAGATAATGTCACTGGCAAAGAATGCTTTAAACTATGATAAACTTGGTCTGTTCAAGTTTAGAATAATAACTGGGGGGGGGGGAGGAGAAGTGGTGTTTATATCATACCTTCTCAGACCAGCTAGAACAATTTATACTCTGGAGACCACAAGTGAACAGAAGGAGTAAAGCACAAAGAAGATGGCAGTTAGTCACAATATAGAAGGCAGAAACACATAAAATTCCAAGAAAAAGAGTAAATAATTAATTTTGAAGGGTTTTCCTGTACAAAGACAGATTTTGGGGTCACTAATTCAGATGAAGCTATGCCCCATTTCATGGCATTCAGCCTCTCTCTTGAAAAAAGATACAAATACAACATAGGAAAACTAGCCTTGAACGTTTTCCCTTCCTTTCTACATCAAGGGTAAAACAGCCACAAGCAGTTCCCTCACTACCTTTCAGGTAGTTTGCACCTTACTCACAGTACAGAGCCAGACTTTCTCAGTCATCTCTTGGTTCTTCGCCCTGTTGGCAAATGAAACAGTCTGATTCCCAGTTGGTTAAGGGAACCTCTGTCCAGAAAACAAAGGGAAAGCACTGTGGAAAAGTACTAAAGGACTCCCTGGGTGCTCATGAAGTGGGCAGTCTGTTAGCCACAGCAGAAGCTAAAGGTGGTCTCTGGTTTATGCCCAGTTTATACAGCTGCAGCCCATACCTGTGATCTGAACACGTCTGCAAAGAGGGAAGGCCTAAGAAGAGCAGCAGGTAAGCTCCAAGCAAGTTATCACATAAAACCTAGTGATTCAAACAACCCCATGTGCTTCCAGATTTTTCCAGAAGGACAAGAAGGCCAGAACACCCTATCAATTTTCCCAGATAAAGCAACACAAGACACAGTAATAGAGCACATATCCAGAGAGACACAGCATACTCATACCCCGACCTTCTGTGGAATCCTTGGGTTTCATGGCTCTGCCATCAGTTTTGTATTTATAACTATTGCAAACTCAACCAGAATAACATTTGTTGAGAGTGCTTTTTTTTTTTGAGAGAGACACACACCACAGAGTAGCAAACAAAGGAAAAGCCTGGAAGCACTTACCAGTGCCCACTTAAGAGTTCCTCATCTCCTTTTGCAAAAAAAGGATTCTAATCGTAAAACAGGGCCAATTTCTACCTAAATAAGCTTAAAGTTCTCTCCACAGATCCAGAAATATGGGGTACATCTCACAGCCTTGCTAAAAGGTTGCAGAAGGCACACAATGGAACAGCTGCTGTGTTCCACTCCAGTGACAGCTACATTTCAGTGGTGGATTAAGTGGTCCAGAACCATTTTTACCTAACTCACAAGGGTATAGTGAAGGCTGTTTATAAAGCCATACAATGATGGGACATACTAAGTATCTTTATACACTCTCGCACAGTCATGCTGGGTAAAACACCACAAGACACAGAACTTGAAAACTCTACAGTTACAAATTATTGTCTTTGTCCTGCTGTTATACTGCAATGTATTATTATTTGCATTTTAATGTTCTTGCATACACCTTCAGGGCAGGAATCCTATTATCTGAACCATCTCTACTGTCATGTAATTCTACAGTGCTTTATAAAACATAATAGTGAAAAGCAACCACATACAATATACACTAACTCCTTATCATTCTCCCTCTAAATTACAGTAGAAAGCTGGATTCAGTAGTAATGAGGACACTCAACTGAGAAGTTTCCTTAGATGATTTTGTTTGGAGTTCCACTGCACCTTAAAGATTTGGGGAATAACAAATCTATATTTAAACAAGTGTGCCTGAAGCTTTCTAACAGGTCAGACAGCTCAGCAAAATGAAAAAGCAAGTACATGTAA
>NW_008246060.1:11605159-11621452 GCF_000691975.1 Corvus brachyrhynchos
TTTTTTTTTTTTTTTAGCTAAAAGAAGATACAAGCTAGAAATATTAGAATGGAGAGAATGCCTTGGACTAACACCTTCTTAGTTATAATCACAAATAATTGCCTCCTCTTATACTAATGAGCAAAGCAAAATGGAAAGCAATTTAGACAATTCATTCAGGGTAATAGCTTTGTAAGCTAGTATTACTGCCGAGAGATCCATTCTCAATTTCCTCGAGTACAATAACAGAGCAGCACTAAGTTTTTCACTTCAGGGAGCTTTTCTATTCTATGTAAATATAAACAGAAATCCCATTATCTATTGATAAAAACAACAAAGTGAGTTAAATAAAGTTTCATATGTTACATTTTCATATAACAGTCATCAGCTCCTTGGATCACAAGTGTAAATAAAACATTTCACTTACTGAAATCAATGAGAAACCTTCCAAATCCTTGCCTTTGGTATTGGGGCATGATCATTATGCAGGAGACATTGTACTTCTGCTGGCAAAGCTTTTCCTGTGGGAAGGAGAAACAGATCAAGTATGTCAAAGCACTGCTGAAGTGGGCAACTGCCTGCACCTGCTACTGTCCTTGTAAAATATCCCAATAAGGTGAACAGATGTATGGGTTCAGTACCAAAGTCAAATAATTCCATGTTAATACCTAATTTTAAGAAAGAAGTATCAAACATACCCTTCAGAATATTTTTAAATTAGTTAACCACTTGGCATCTTAAAAATTAAATACATTGTCTGAACAGCATAATAAAGTTTAAATGCTGTAAAGGAGGAAGACAGTAAGAAGAGGGAAATATTTTCATGCTTCACTGACCATTCTCTCAAGGATATAAACGTGGAATACAATAGCCATACACATGGTGAAGTTTTATTTTCTATAATTGCTACACTAAGTGCCTGCAGGTTTTCATCTTTGTCTTCTCTGACTATGTGGTCAGAGTGAGGGGAACCCCATATGTGCAGAACTAAGAAGTTATACTTGAAGCATACTAACATTTTCAAAGCTAGATGCTTATAACCTGAACCCAAATCAAGGCAGAAAGCTCAGAAACAAAAGCCTTCAGACAGAATGAAGTCATACAAGCAATGGAGGCAAATATTACACTGATTGTTTAAGACAACAGAAGCTAAGATTAGGAACCTGTTCTAAATATAGAAGTTTATAGGATCTTTCCAATTTATTGATAAGAAGGAACAGCTTTGTTACCTTTAAAAGATTACACCCCAAAAATCAGCAATAAGCAGTTTTGAGGGACCAAAGCAACCAGAAATATCAAGGTCAGTATAACTGACAAGGAGTTGTGGTAAACACACATACAGTTTAAGACACCAGCTATCATTTCAGCCTCCACACAAAATGACACTAGACCAGTGATGACATGACAGGATCACATGCCAGTACCTTCATTCCCAAATATTCCATCAGATACCCAAGCCATATTTCACAAGGTTTCTTAGTTTCTACAGTATGGTTAAGTATTTTCTCTGTACAGGCTTCCCACACTCTCAAGATTAATGCTAGTAAGAAGTCCACATCCTGGCAACACATTCATAACCAGGTAAGATAAGCCAGAGCATTTCTGCCAGCATAAGCAAACACACACATTCTTTCAAAAAAAAAGGAGGGGGAGACATGGAAAGATGACATGCAATAATTTGAGATGAAGATTTTTCCCTAAGTTTTGGTGGTGATAACATTTGTGATCATCAGATCCCATTGTGATCCACACAGACTGGCCAAAAGCAACAGGAGTAAAGTGGAGGAAGAAAACGTATCCATTGTTTGAGGGATGGTGTGCTAGTGAAATCCTTCACTCTGCCACCTCAGTAAAGGTAGGACATGGAGATCCATGTGGCAGCAAGGATACAAGGGTTATTGATGTGTTAGAAACCATGGAAACACCTAGAATGGTCACACAGGAATTAGAGCTGCTCCCCCCAAAAAGGCAGCAGGATTGAATAGCTCAGCTCAGGTGCACCTACACCAATGCACACAGCATGGCCAGCAAACAGGAGTAAATGAAAGCCATCATGCAGCAGGAAAACTATGACACAGTTGCCATCACAGAGCCATGGTGGGATGACTCACATAACTGGAGTGCTGAAATGGATGGCTATAAACCCTTCAGAAGGGATAGGTGAGGAAGAAGAGGCAGTGAGGTAGCTTTGTATGTTAGGTACTGTCTTGACTGTCTGAAACTTAATCACAGTGATGGAGGGGTTGAGTGTTTCTGAGCAAGAATCAGAAGGAAGTGCGACAGGGCAGATATCCTGGTGAGAGCCTGTAATAGACCAACCAACCACGATGAAGAGGCAGATGAATTATTCTACAAGTAGCTGGGGCTAGTCTCATGATCACTAGCCCCTTGTTCTTGAGGGGGACTTCAATTTACCAGATTTCTGCTGGAAATACAGCACAGCAGAGAGGAAGACTACTAGGAAGTTCCTGGAGTGTGTGGAATATAACTTCCTGATACAGCTGGTGAGTGAGCCAAGCAGGGCAGGTACACAACTGGACCTGCTGCTTGTGAACAAAGGACTAGGGGGTGATGTGATGACTGGAGGTTGTCTTGAGCATAGTGATCATGAAATGATAGTTTCTGTTTCTTAAAGAAACAACGAGGGGGGTCAGCAGAACTGCTGTCCTGGACTCCCGGAGGGCAGACTTTGGCCTGTTTAGGATGCTGGTTGAGAAAGTCCCTTAGATGCAGTTCTGCAAGGCAAAGGAGTACACAAAGGCTAGATGTGCTTAAAAAAAGAAATTTTAAAAGATACAGGAGCAGGCCATCCCCATGTGCTTCAAGATGAGCATGCAGGGATGACCAGACTGGTTGAATAGAGAGCTTTGTCTCAAGCTCAGGGAAAATGAGAGTCTATCACCTTTGGAAGAAGACACAGGCAACAGGAGGGCTTCAAGGGTGTCATGAGTTTTTGCAGAGAGAATATTAGAAGAGCCAGAGCACACCTAGAATGCAAACTGGCCACAACAATACAAGACAATAAAAAATTGTTGTTATTCTAAACCACCTACATAATCGCTGGAGGTGGCAGCAAGGAATTCTCCACTTCCAAGAAGGGGGCATGGTTTCAGGTGGAGGTAAAAGAGGGTGTACAGAGGGTCCACAGACATTTTTGTCCTTTTCCAGAGGAGGGGGTGGCAAGCAGTGCAGCAGAGTGGTGCTGGTTCTGACTGGAGGATTGTCCACCACTTTTTTTTCACTATCTCAGGCTTGGGGAGAAAAAAATATGGGGGGAGCAGTAGGTCACCTCTGATGCAGTGAGCATTTGGCAGGTAATCACCCTCTTTTATACACTGTTATTAGTATTGTTGCTGTTACTGTTCATTTTCTTATCTCATTGCTCTATTACCAGTAAATTGTTATCTCAACCCATAATCTCTGCCTTTTGCCTCTCTCTATCACCAGAGGGGGTGGGGAGAGGCAAGCGGCTGCATGGGGCTTAATTTCCAGCTGGACTTAAACCACAACAATGAGGAAAAGGCTGAGCTACTTCATGGCTTCTTTACCTCAGTCTTTAAGAGCAAGACCAGCTGTACTCAGGGTACTCAGCCCCCTGAACTGGAAGACAGAAACAGGGAGCAGGATGAAGCCCCTGTGATCCACAAGAAAATGCTTAGTGGCTGTCATGCCACTTAAGACATCTACAAGTCCATGGGGCCCAAGGGAAGTGTTGGAAGAGCTCACTGAGCCACTCTATCAATTACCAGCAGTCCTGCTTAACCATAAAGGTCCCAGTTGACTGGAGGTTAGCAACTGTAAAACAAACAAAAAGGGGCAGAGAGAGGATCTGGGAAACTACAGGCCTGTCAGCCTGACCTCTGTGCCAGGGGAAGGTCACAGAGCAGACCATTTTGACTGCCATCACATGGCACATGCAGGACAACCAGGGAATCAGGTCCAGCCAGCTTGGGTTTATGGAAGGCAGGTGCTGCCTGACTAACCTGGCCTCCTTCTATGACAGAGTGACCCACTTAGAGGATGAGAGAAAGGCTATGGATATGTTCTACTTGGGCTTTTCTCTTATGCCCGGTAAGTAGTGACAGTTGAGAGGAAATGGCCTTGGGTTGCACCAAGAGAGGTTCAGATTGGATGTTAGGAAAAATTTCTTCACTTATGAAGCATTGGGACAAGGCTGCTCATGGAAGTGGTAGAATCACCATCCCTGGAAATGTTAAAAAAACTTGTAAATGTGGCACTTGGGAACACGGCTTAGTGGCAATCATGGCAGTGCTGGGGTAACAGTTGGACTCAACAATCTCAAAGGTATTTTCCAACATTAACAATTCTATGATAAGGAACAAAAATCAAGAGACTCACCTTAAGCTGCCACACCTTAGATAAATGGAGAAAATACTTGCCTAAATAAAAGTTGACGTGTTTGTCACGAGAAGTTCTGACTGACCTTAAAGACAGTGTAAATTGTGCCTACATGTCTCACTTTAATTCCAGCAAGGCCAGCCTCTCGGAAGGATGCGGTCAGACATCCAAGAGATTACTGTATCATATCCAGGTACTCTGACAGGACTTTTGCACTTCTTCTAACTACTATTTTCCCACAAATCACTTATTCAAGAAAGAAATATATAGTCAGTAGGAGGTAGCAATACTAGTTTCAGGAGCTAGCGAATTTCTGAGTAACGGTACCTATCCATCACACCCCTTAGGGACAAATTATAGACAATAATGGAAGCTTTTCCTGTTGCAAGCACATCTAACTATACTTCACCATTTTTCTTGGTCATCTTTGTCAAGACAGTCTACTTAAGTATTATTTTTGTCAATAGCAGCCATCTATTACTTCAAAATCAGCTACAACTGAGAGACATCCACTCTAAACAAGGCAGCCACCATGAAGTCAGGCAATGCATTCTTACATTGGAGCAGCAAGTAACTGCATTAGATCAGACTGCACACAAGAGAGCAACATCACTGCCCATTTACATCTAAATAGCCAGCTGGAACTGCCAGCAGTCAAGCCATGAAAACACATCAACATTCCAAGTACCTGCAACTTTTACAAGTTAGACTTGCCATACTAATGCAAAAATGTTGGGGAAGGAAAAAGAACTAAATATTCAACTGAAACCACAACAAATTCTGGAAACAAAACAAATGAAGAAACAGAAATCCCAAAACAAGAAAAAACCCACCCCAATCCATGTGGCTGAACTCATTCTTAATTTGCATCAGTCAGAGGCAAGAAAGTACAGTGTATTTGAGACAATAAATATAATACTTAAGATTTACAAAGAGGCTTTCATGCTTATGGATTTTTTTCAAAGTTCTGATTTTTCTTTGCTGTTGGTGGAAGTATTAAGGAGAGCAGGAAATTACAAATATTAAATAAACCCACTTTTAAAATTTTTACCTTAGAGAAATATCCAACTAAATGGCAGCCTTTCTCATCATTTTTTGTAAGGACATAGAAGAGGAACGGTTCAACATCATAATACAAGGTTTTGTGGTCCAGAAAGAGCTTAGCTAACAAACAAAGATTCTGACAATAAATTTTGCTCACATTTCCATCAACCTAAAAAAGCAAGACAGATGCAGTTATTTTCAAGACACAACATGTTAGGACAAAACAACCTATTGAATCAATCATGTCCTAGAAGGAAACGTGAACAGTATGGTGTGTTATAAGAAACAAACAAACACATCAAGGTTCAGAAGAGAAATACCCCAGTTTCTCCTTAAATAAGAAATCACCAGTTAGTGCTAATTACTTAGCATTTTTAACAACCCCTGAGTATCTAGATTTATTAAACAAAGTAACTTCACTTAATTGTTCAAGATAGACTTACCTCTTTCACTTTATTCCTGAAATGAAAATGAGTATGACTGGCAGATAAGAAAAATGCACTAGTTAAAACTGCATTAAACTCTGCTTTGCTAGAAGGCAGTGGAGTACAACAACTTTTAAAAAATACCCAAACAAAGAACTGTATTATGTTGAATCCTTAAGGTGTAAGGCAAATAAACGAGTAGCAAATTACATATCAATCACATCAAGGTTTTGGATAAATTAGACAAGACAAAATTTCCATGCGAGGCTAAAATGCTATTGAGTGAGAGAGGTAAATTTCCTGGCTAAATACTACAATTAGTCTAGGTATATTATGAGTGTAAAGAGTCAAGCTGTGATTCAGACAGCTACAGAAAAGCCAGACACAAATGCAGATTTCCTATATCAATTAGGTACTTCCTGATAGGCTCAGTCAAAGGCAAAACATTTTTGAAATAATCTTCTTACTAGAAAGGTTTGCTTGTACTGATTTTTTTTATAATGACAGTAGCTGTATTTCATTCAGAGAGAGACAAATGATAGGCACTGTGCAGAAAAAGAAGCCATCTTCTATTCTAATTTGTTTTGAGTAAGAATCCTAGTTACAAATCTCAGCAAAACCCAACCTTTTGGATACATTTAGGAATTTTAAAGAAACATCAGTAGTATAGCTGCATTAAGTGGATTGAAGAAAAAACATTCAATGAATAGCTACTGCTCATAAAGGCATCAGAATAAACTTCCAGACAGCTCTCAAGAGCCTATCAAATACATCAAGCTCTCTTACAATGCACTCCATTGTCCAGATGCTTTTTATTACTTTTCACACTTATTAGCAAGTGTGCAAATTTAATGTGAACATTAAGTAAGCAGAAATCTCCACTGGGTAAGCCATAAGCCTGAAAACGCAAATTATGTGAACTGTCTTTTTCAGTAAGAACATTTGTACAGAAATGCAAAAAAAACTTCTTAAATTTCAGGCAAGCACAGCTTGTTCATCAGTTTTAAATGTGAGAAGGGGAGGGAAAAGAGGGACGGCAAGCTCAAAAGGAAGCATCTGTCAAAAGTTGCTTGGCTACAGCATAGTAGTAAGCTATGTCAAAGTCTGCTCTCAAATCCGTCAAAGTCATGCTCTGGGCAGAGGTACATAAATCACAAAATGCCAAACTTATTTCCATTTCTTTCAAAAACACAAAGCATGAGGGAAACCACAAACTCTTCATTCTGCCTAAAAGAAAATGGTTGCACAGAATTCTTGAAAGGATCTATGAAGAAGGACATCAACTAATGACTAAGTTTCTGTGGTAATCAGTGACAACTGACATTAACCTTTGAAATAAACAGACCCAAATCAACCACATTTATTTCAGAAGGCTTAACGTAAGTGTTTACTGAAGCACCTAAAACAGACAAAAGGAATAAAAGCAGTGGAGAAAGAGTTGGGACATTGCTTTCACAGTACTTTGGTTTCCAGGTGTTTTTTGCAGCAATCCCCCTCCCTTCCCCTTTCTCAGTATTTCTCTGTATTTTACTTTATTTTTTTAAGAAGTTTTCATTCACATGTTGGCAGTAATTAATAGAAATAAATGGGAGAGCACAATTTGCCTATTGCATGCTGCACAGTTCTTAATACCTGCTAATAGAGAAAATCAAGTTATTTTAAACAGACTGGGGCAATTTCACTTCTTGATAGAAAAAGAGGTAAGTCTATTTACAACGTAAGTCTTTTGCTGGCAGGTATATGATATTTATAAAAACTGCTCAAGTCAGGAAGGAAGCACCCTTGATGCAAATAGCTATTTTTTTAACAGCACAAACACAACCAAACAAACCAAATACAAAGATCTTGTTCTAACTTATAAAAGGACTTCAAGACTGCATCTGTTGTTTAAATAGATAATGGCAATGACCAAGCACAACAGACATTAATACAGTTTGACAATAAGTTTGAATAAGAATCTGTTATTTGCAATTAAAGAGAAATTATCAATATATGCATCTAAATACCACTGTTGAGAAAAGAAGTCCTGGTAACCCCAGCAGTCTTTTCTGTTATTACTACCTGTAAGAACGCTTGAGAAACTGCAATGTGAAAGTCAAGGCATAGTTTTAATAACTGCAGGTATGCTGTTTGAAACACAGAACTCTCTTGTCCAGGACTTAAAACCTCACACTTAAAAGAAGTCATCTCCCAGAAGAACAACATAGATTAATAAATCCAAAGTTGAGGTTGTGGGATTTTTTGTATTTCAGGACAAGTTTCTCAAACATCCAAATGGAAGGCAAAAGCACTTAGGAGCTACATGCATGATTCTAGAACACACAAGAAGCTGCATTACTTGGTTTTTTACTTTGGGAGCACCTACATTATGATTAGCCTTCTCCCTTTACCCAGGACACTCAAACAGCCAGCAATGAATGGGTGGCAAGAGGTACTCTTGCTGAGAAGGGAAAGGCAAACCAATCAAAGATGAGAACTGCAAAGGAAGGCCTAGGATTCATGCTAGTGAAGTATCTTAAAGAGGTTGGCTAATGCATGAAGTACAAGTACAAATCATGAAAGAATACGGCAGGGTAGAACTGAATAGGTAAGATGGATCTGTTTTTGCAGTATAAGCAGAATCTCAACTTGGTTTTGCAGTGTAAGAAGAACCTCCAAGGAAATATTTAATCATTTTAAAGTTTTCACTAGTTCTACAGCTGGTCTGTGACATCTACAAACGGGTTACTTTCAAAAAGCTTATACTTTTGTTATACCCACCTCAAATACTGAAAGGTCATTTCTTCTGTAGATTTCATTGGCTGGGGGGGGGAAAAAGCCACATTTCTCTGAGTGCCTTAACAAAATGTTTTTACTTTTCATGTATTTAAGACAGAATTCACACAGGTAAAGCTTTGGTAATCTGTAGGAAAATCAAGAAGATATTTTATACAAAAACTTTGTTACATTCTGTAAACAAAGTTACCACAAATGAAAAGCCCTTCCCATTCAAATGTAAGGTACCATACATAAATGCTACTAAAGCATAACTAAATAAATAAATACAACAATAGAGTGAATGATCAAACATTCTCACACACTAGTCATCAGAAAAGGAAAATAAGAAAAGATCAGATTCGATCAATCAATCACAGCAAACCTAATTCAGTAGAGTTGTGCTGTTGTCAGTTAGTTTGTTATCCAGCCTCTGATAGATCTCAGTTACTTCCCCCTTCCCACACTCCACCTAAGCTTTTGCTGTGGACTCCATCCAAGTAAGCACACTGGAATAATACTTCAAATTTCACCTTTCTTGTTCCAAGTAAAGATAAAGGAAGCACAAAGCAGAATACAAGGGATCTCCTTCCCTTTAATTTTCCTTATTTTGCATCTGGGGAAGGCTAGGAGATGGCTTTTCTTCCCACTGTCATTTGAAATACTTGGGCAAGATAGCAAACCGTAGTAGGATTGTACCCCCTCAGCTCCACCTAAACGATCACTTTACTACAGAAGGCAACCCAAAGAGTTCACCTACAGGCACAACATCTCCCTTCCACACATCTCCACAACACAGGCAACGCAGACGAGTGCACTTCTCTGGGGAGGATCCAGTTCACACTACATACAAGTAACCCACATGCCCCATGTCCTACATACCATCATAAACTGCTCCCTTTGGTAATTTTTATGGCTACTTACCTTCATTTTTGAATTACTGAAGCAGTGGAAGACTGCTCTAGAAACTAATTAGTCTGCAAAGTTTTAGAGCAGAGGACAATCTTTATCTGCTCTGAAGTTACTAGCGCATCCTGGGATTATAGCCATGGTTTGCACTACTCCAGTATCCTAAAGAAGTTCATCAACAACATAAAAAGTAGTTTGAACTATTTGTTCAATGATGTAATCCCACCACACTCAGCTGAGAGCCACAGTACCTCCTACAGTGTCATCCCACTCTAGCCTCATACTAACAATTATCCATCATTATGCTTCTATCTGGGATTAATTTACTTGATGGAATAGGTAACTCACTCTTTTACAATATGATATAAATTGAGGGAATAAAAAGTAAAACTGAAATAAAAAATTAACACTATAAAAACAGTGGTAATAATAGGAAGTGGAAATGCTCTCCACACTTTTTTAGCCCTTGATTTATATATTATCAATACATGACATTTTCCTCATTCCCACCACACAAAAAAAAGCAGTTTAGAGTAACACTGTGCAACAGCATTTTGCAACAGATCACATTGCTTGCTATACTAGTAGAGCTTGACAAACATACAGTTCTGAATATCTTCCAATGTGCCATACAGCCAATGGATTAATGAAACATTTATTTTCAGCACACACAAAACTCTGCAGAGATCTGCTCTGCCTGACTCCAAGGTGCACCCTTGCAAAGATGGCCAGAAATGAGATGCTGTTGCCACAACTTGCCCACTTTGACTTTATTTATTTAACATGACATCTCCCCTGGTCCTTAGAAAAAAGGAGATTAATAAATGCTGGATCACAAACAAGATTAATTTGTCTAAAGGGCCAGAAGGTGGACATACCTCATTGCAACAGTCTAAGGAAAAGACCCCCAAAAAACAACAAACCAAAAAAAATCCCCAGACAAAACCAAACAAATAAATGAAAACAAAAGCAACAAAACAAAAAAAAAAAACAAAAACCTTGAACAAAACCACACCCATTTATACAGGACTAGGAAAAAATTAGTCTTTTTATTGCATCTTTGATTTAGAACTAGCTAGAATGAAAGACAAATCCTTGTTCTCACAGTTATAATTACAAAAGCATATTTGCTTTTAAAGGCTTTAAATTATAAACAGTTACAAAAGAGTAAAAAATAAGTTGTAATTTTCACATCAGAAAAAATTCCAACCATGTATGGCAATCTTGACAACTTGCTACCTTGCATATTCCTGTGGGTAAGGTGAAGAGTACCAGGTCTGGATCTCGTATTTTCCAAACTCAATCACTGAAGGGTATCGCCCACTTGTTTCACCAGTGTTTTTACACCCAATTTTCTGTCAGGTGCAATAAAAAAAAAGTATTAGTTATAGAAAAGTAAAAGAAACTTTAGCTTTATATAACCAATTCCACCCACTGAAACCATGAGAAACCTGAAGTATCCAAATCAGATGCTTAAGCTCTTTAAACCTTGACAGAGGACAGAGTTTGCAAACAGCAAATACAAACAGCAAAAGCCCAGCCAAATAAGAGGCACAACAGCCTCAAGTTCTCTTCTCCCACAGCATCTAATGACGTCTCTATAGTGCTGGTGCAAACTCAAAGCTGTCTTTTTATCAAAACAGTGACAGAAAAGGTATCAGCACAACCCTTCTAGAGTAACTGGAATTTACCTCAAAGAGTCAAGAATATACTAACACACTAATTTCAACTATAATACTGCATTTCAGCTGATCAGAAAATGACTGTAAGACTCTAAAGGGCTGGCAAAATATAAAAGAGTAAGAAAGGTGAGGAAAAACAAGCAATTTCAATGTCAAATTTTAGAAACCTTACCACCTAACATTTTTGGGGACTGCATATGAAAGATAAAGAAAGCAAGAGGTGGGAACTCTTTCCATGAGCAAATAGAAGTATGAGCTAATAATGAAACTGAATCTTTAAACTCAATTTGAGTCTGCTGCTTAACACACTAGGAATGAAATCTGAAAAAAATCACTGTGTTGACCCACGCAGCAGGTAATGTCAGTTCTTGTACACTAAACCTGAAAAAAAATTAAGTGACTTCCATTACTGAGAAGACAACACTCAGCCATTTATCATGCCACTTTAAGAAAGCAGCAATTGAAACATTACATTCATCTACCTTCTGAGCCAGGTTCTCAAAGACACTGGTTGTTCATTTCATGGACATAGAAAAGTGGAAGTCTGGTTCACTAGTCTGATTCAGCTCAAATATTATCACTGCTAGAAAAAATCTACAGTATTTAAACTCAAAGTGTGGTAAGTAATTGGGTAAAACAAATTTATGAACTCACTAAGCCCAGTTTTCTACCAAGCAGTATTTTCTGGGACAGACTTAGCTTTTCAGAGCATCTGCTTTATTTGCAGCGGAAAATCATTAGGCACATCCTTACTGACCAATATCCTCTCAGTGCTGACCAGGATGTCAGCTACTTTTAAACTCTATGTTTAATCCTGTAGTCCTATATACAAAATGCTCAAGTATATCTTTCAAAATCTATCTTAAGTGTCACTTATCATCTGACCCATTCCAGCATGATGCCTTGTCTCCTGTCTGTATATACAGTGTCTCCCAAATAAAATTCACAGCAAGCATGAAGCATTAGATAAAAAGGAATATATTAGAAATGAAGATGAATAGACTGAAAATTAACTGAGTTTTTATTTACAGAAATACCTACACTTCATGCAACATGATTCTTACCTCCAGGGAAAGTTCTCGGGCCTGCTTAAATACTTCCAAATCCTCCTGTGTAACAGTGTCCTTGCTTCCCAACAGAAATACATCCGTATTTTCTTGTTTGATGCTTAGTTTGATTTCAGTATCTGTTATTTAAAACCAGCAAAAAGTTTATTCACAGACATGAAGGTTACATGTGCCTTACCAAAGTGATACTACTAAATAGGATTGCAACTATGGCTGATATGGCTTGGCTCCCCATTTTAACCAAATTTGGGATTACTAAGCAACAGAAGTGAAACCTTCACCCCCCCTTCTTGTTTTGTAGTTTTCTGCTGCATGAGCTATTTTTTGGTACTTGTCTGTCTGTATAAGCCTTTGTAGTCCAGTTCTACTAAATTAGTTTTGAACCTCATGAAATGGAATATATTCTATTGCTAGAACTATGCCACTCGATAAATTCTAGTACACTCTAGAAGGTAAAAATAAACACAAGAGAAAAAAAGTAGCCCTTAAAACTTGAAGATTAATGCTAAGCTAAGTCTGCATTCAAACGTTTCTTAAATAAGAGTAATTATAAAAAAGGTAGCTCACAGCAGTACAGATCAAGTGTTGTGGAGACTGTAGTACGATGGAACTGTTCATGAAAAAGCAATGGAGCAGAGGCAAATGAATTGAAATGCCCACCGTTATAAGCACTGATAGCACACAATCATGATGACAGCACTACTGCCACAGAAACGGCAGGGGAAGAACAAGGAAGTAGCATGACAAGTGGCTACTCATGCGGTACTACACAGCCATAAGCAACATTATGAAGGCATTTGGGGCTCCTAGTGTCACTACAGATGCAAAAAATAATAAAAAAGTGGTGTGGTATTAGTCAGAAAAAAAAAAACCAACCAAAAATGTTTTGGAGATTTAGTCAGCATTAGATAAAAGCTCAAGGTTTTGTTGTTTTTGTATGAAAGTGAAGTAAGAACGAGAGAAATAGCTAAGACCTATGTGATAAGAATTTTGGTTTTGGACGGGATGCAGGTTTGGTTGGCACTTTGACCTTTGCTTACCATCATCCTGATCAGGTTTAATCCTTCCGTCTGTCAAGCTCCCCTTCCCTGGTGAGGGGGTCCCCATCTGAGGGGTCATTTTATACTTTAATCTGCCTAGAGTCCTGTGCTTTTTAAAGAAAGCTGTTCTGTTGAGGTGAGCAATTGCTTTAAAAGCATGTTCTCTAGACACACCCCATCCAGAGGCACAAGCATGAGAAATAAACCTACTCCTAACCTCTTTCTTCCCATAGAAACAGCTATTAGATGTTGGTGTGGAAGACAACTCTGGTTTACTACACAAATGCTTGTGGGGTGCATAGCTTGGGTGACCCTTTTTTCGAGACTGTTCCTGAGTGGTATAGATATGAGAGAGTCCATCAAAGAGTCCCTTTAGCTGACTGCTGCTAGGAAGGCTACTAAAGGAGGGTATGCTTGACTGACTGAAAGAACTTTGGGGAGAGTTAGAAGAAGTCAAAGTGCTGGATTTTTGAGAACTGGGGCTCTGACCAGAGATGGGGATTGAGGGTAGAAGTGAAGAAGGTGGAGGTTTTAGCTTTTGTGTGGTACCTGTAGCCAACACAAGAGAAGTGCATGACTGTTTCTGAGAGACCTTTTTCCTTGGACGATAGTGCTTTGAAAAGTCTATTATTTCACCTCGTGATCTGCGACCATCAGGTGATGGTGTAAAGAACTTAGTAAGGCCATCAATGAGCCCTTTGGTTTTCTTGTTAACTTTAAGTGTAGAGGCAGATATGTAGGTGGAGGTGGTGGTGATTTTGGTGGTGGCACCAGGCCGAGTGGGGTCTGTAACAGGCAATCTGCTGCTTGAATCCTTCACAGATGCAGCATGACCAGATGAAGGTGTGGTACAGACTTTAGTCTTTTGACCCCTACCAGGTGACCCCCTTCCTGTGAATGCATTCACGGATCCTTCATCACTGGTTACAGACCTACGCAAAAATCAGAAAAATAAAAATCAGCATTCAAAATCTTAACTGCCAAATAGTACTGCCGTTTATACAAGTTACCTTGGCCACTGTACTTAAAAAAATCTTTAAAGAAATTTAAAGACATACACGCTTTGGAAATACATTTCACACTATGACATAATATCCAGCTATTTTTTTCCCCTTTTCCTTTTTGTTCCCCCTCCCCTCTTATCTTTAAAAGACAGTCCACAGTATATATAAATGGAAGCAGCTGGCAAGCAAGATCTCCCAAGTATACAGCCTTCTCACACACTTCTAGGCACAGCCAAAGTGTGCTTCTTTGGAAAAAATATCATTACACCATGTTTGTACAACAACCGCTCCATCACCATAGAGTTTATTGTACACACAGAGGAGATGAATGCTTTCAGTGTTAATATGATATCAAACCAGTTAACTTCAGACTGTGTTTGCTTAAACTGTAGAGAAAGTCTATTAATCCTTTAAAGCAATACAGTCAATCTTCAGGAAACTGCTATTTTTTTCCCCACACTCTTGTTGGATCATGTAAAATGTGGCAGTAAAAATTACCACCAAAGATCTAAAAGCCAAATGAGGTAGGTGGTTTATTAAGAGCATTACAACAAAACCAAAGAAATAGACTGTTTAGAAATCCTAAAAATAGCAAAAAACAAAAATAGCAAAGGAAGGAGCAAAACTACAACCAAGAGCTTTTGCAGAAAAGCCATGAACTTATCAGGCCTAACATGGAAGGTGTTTGGAAAAAACAGAGTGGTGAATCTTATTTAAATGCTAGGAAGAAAAAGGGCATACCGAAAATCAGCATTTGTGACAGCAGAATTATGGGTTTAACTAGTTGCTAATAACTGAAGAGAGGAACTACACTGAAGAGCAGTATATTCTAGCACACAGAAACTGAACTTTTTAAAGTATCTGCAGTAAAAGAAATAGTTATCAGGACACACGATCAAATTACAAAACCAAAGAAAGACACATTTGTATCACATGCTTTCTTTCATTCCCTTTTCCATCCTGCTCTTTGAAGTTAGCTTATTTACTTCACAGCAGAAAGTTTTCTTCCACAGATTTTTACCTTCTTAATTGAGATACTGAAGTAAATTGCAACAGGTTATTTCTAATTAGAGATTCAACAGCCTAGGGCTACCATCTGGTTTACTACCTCCAAGGGCTCACCAGTTAAAGAATTAGCCCCTTTTCCACCCACACAGCCTTAAATTTGGTTAGTTCCTAAGGGGCAACAAAACCAAAAACTCCCTAGTCTTTTGAATCCTTTGGCATCATAATCCTAAGTCTATCACAAGACCTATTCTCAGTACCAGATGTAGTAATCACCAGCAGTGCCAGAGGCCAGCACACACCTGGTTTAAGTTAATCTTGCACAGTAATTTGCCTGTGAAGGGCTTCCTACAGATGGTCAACAGGCAAAAATTATGCCAGTGCCACTGGACAGATTTTCTTTGTACTATATACAGGGACTACGCAGCATTGGCTAACCTTCCTGTATTTCATGTGACCACACACTTTTTATGCTTGACACTATTGTCTTCCATACTCCACAATCACTTTTAAATAGGATTTCATGTGGAAGAGTCTCTTCTCTTATTCTATCTCTAACCACTGTTTTTCCAAACCAAGAGTACTTTCTTTTTATATATATGAGACATTGAAGTAACGGAAACGCGCTGGCAGTATTGTAAATATTTATTTTATAAAGAGCTTCCCAAGTAGTCCTGTAACATGCTCATGCAGCTCACTTGCTACAAAGAAAACCTTTATGAAAATATTAATGCTAAAAGAACTTCTACATCCCTTAGAATGATGTTCACCTTAGAAGTTGCAGCTCAGAATCTCAATAGCAAAACATAACAGTAATACCCTCACAACATTTCCAACCTTTCTATTACATGTATGAGGAAGGACGAGAAGCAGAATTAGTGTCAGAGGGGACATTGCTGCTAAATCCACTGTGGGAACCCAAATCAAAGACATGTCTGTAGAGAAGTAAGATGGCAGTACTGTATTAGAACTGGTCCTGGTTCTGGTCAGGGCAGGGTTAATTTCTGCAGTAGCCGGGGGGATCA